>NC_061524.1:25482500-25762658 GCF_022379125.1 Scophthalmus maximus
AAGGTGGAGAATTGGTCTCAATAAAGTGATTAGATTGACTCAGTGAGTGCTCGTAAAGGAGAGGGCCCAATCAAAATGACAAGGGGGGGGACTTACAGGGCAGATCTTGCCCTCAAAGTATCCTTTTAACTGTTTGTGCTTGTGTGCTAATAAGTGTAAATATGTAAGTTTTGTTGTCTAAGAGGGCATGTGCATTTACATCTGGGTGAAACTAATAAATGTGTGTATCGTTCTGAAGTGCAAAATGCACAGAGGTGTTTATCCATTCAGCGTTTCACCCGAGAGCTACACATTCTTCTATCCCCTGTTTAAAAAACTTGAGCATGATCTCTAGACTGTTCGTCTGGCTGTTTCACGGTCGCAGTGATTTCATGACGGTATCCATACGCAGGCGCGGGTGGATTGGGGTTTTATCTTCCAGACATAGAAGCTATTTGTACAATGTGATGTCCACTCACACTGTGCTGCCAAAATGAAACTACATCTAAATGACTGGAAGAATGTTCCCACATCTCTTGTTAAATTGTCTCTGCTCATTCATTTGTACAATTTTTTTTTCTATTTCTTTCTCTATTTTCTTTTATTCCTCCTTCCTTTTGCTCTTGTCTCTCTCTCTCTCTCTCTCTCTTTCTGCTGAGCTTTGTTTGAAGTCTGCTTCAGGCCAGTAAAGGGACTCCCCCATCCTTTCCATGGCAGTATAAATGACAGCTAGTGAAACACAATACACTAGCCAACCATTAAAAAAAAAAAACCTGATAGCCATGCCGCTCACTCTGTTAATCAAATTCGCCGTAATTGTCATTCGCAGATTCTTAAAGGACACAGAGAGGAAACCATACGTTGAAACTCTGAACCTGAAGCCCTGGGGTCAGCATTTGTCTGTGTTTGTGTCCTTAGGGATTGTCTGAGAGCTTGTGTATGGTCATGCGGAGTTAAGGGGTTGTGTCTGAGTTCTGGATGGAGCGTTTCCTAAGGGAGCCTCTCATCCACCTACAATTTGTCTCTTAGTCTAGTTGTCTGTTTCTATGTCTCCCCATGTTAAATCCTCCCACACATTCCTTCTGTTTTTACTTTCTGTGGCTCATCCTTCGACTTTATCGTCCAATTGTCCCATCCTCAACTACGGAATAACAGTTTATCTCATGTTTTTGACCTATTTTTAAGACTAGGAAATGACAGTAAAATAAATCACTTTTCTTCACAAAGGTTAATGATTTTGTGTCATAGAGGAGTATGGAAGAGGATTTGTGAGAACTATTCGCATGCCTATAGCAACAACAGATAACACAGCTCGAAAAACAAAAGAAATTTAATATAATTTTTACCATACTTAATTAATTTGTAATGCACAACGTATACATTATACTTTGTAAATAATATATCAAATATTTTAATTATATTTTGTAAGCAAAAGGATTCAGATCAGACATTATATTGCTGCTGTTGTTTTAGATCTCAGTTTAGAACGAAACTAAAGTTTTTTGTACAAATTTGAATATTTCTCACTTCCCCGCTCAGCCATGATTCGAAACCAACATATGGCTCTTCAATCAGCCGGTCTAACTGGTGGGAAGGCCGGTGTATGATCTCTTAATATTTCAGAAGCATTCTAAATGGGTCTTAATAGAAACAACTGATGTTTCGCTACATGCTCAATGTGTCTATCCTGTGTTGTGGAACTGTCTCAGAATGTATTCACCAATGAACCAGATGAAACATGTTGTACCCCTGTTGTATTCTTATGTTAAAGAAGGAGTAGTAATGATCTGTTAGTTTTTTGGCATTAAAAACAATGCAAAAAATGTTTTGTGCATATTAGTCAGCTATCTTCATACTACACAATGAAGAATTCAATGAAAAAAGAAGACAAAGAGGATGAAAACCAATTTAGGATATGAAACACAAGATAGCGTCAATAAATGACTTGTGGTTACCCTCTTTTCGGGTTTCCATGGAATCTAGCAACTGAGATTGACTCCCATTGGACAACCTGCATGACTTAACATCACTCAGTGAGTGTTTCAGACCATATTACAGCACCAGGCAAATATGTACTTTATCGCCTTCTCAAGTTCTTTCTGCTCCATTTGGATTGACATAAATCTGGTGGTCTTGATTTCTGCTTTAGGCAGACAGGCAGTGAGCTGGAGGGAGCAGAAATGGAGACTGTGAGGTCAGTCAACACTAGAAATATTCAGTTCATCTTGAAGAATTTGAATTGTGACTTTTTATTTATGTGCATGGCGTCAATTCACACCCATGCACTCATGACCACATGTTTAGCAAAGCGTTATGGTGATCCTGCAGGCACGTGTTTACCCAAAGTCGTGACCTTTTCACACTGACACTTAACTGTTGATATAAGTAACACTTACACAAACACACACACGGCAGCAAAGATGCAGGTAACTTAACCCTCATTGTTCTCAATTCTCTCCATTGTCGGACATCTCTCATATGTCCCTGCTCTCAACCAATCAGATGCACATAATAATGATGCAAAGAATATTTTTAAACCAAGCACTTGTTGTTGAGAAGCTTGTTAGGGTGGGAGTGGGATCATATTTGGTTTTAGTTCATACATGTTTGCGAATTAATGTGTGTATGTGTGTGGTTTGAAACTGAATAGGTCAGAAAAGCCTGTGCTAATATGTCCTAAAGAATGCCTATGACGAGGTGCTAACTCGCAGTGATTGCAACTGCTGAAACATAGCTCAAGCAAGAGAGAGAGAGAGATGGAGAACACAATGGTTTAATTTGAGTGACAGTGAAAAGCTCCCTTCAGGTTTCATGTTGACAGTACATTTGTCAAATTTGAATGATGCACCTCCCCTTAGTTTCTCTGGCAAGTGGCCTAGTTCTAGTTACTAGATATATGTCTTGTTGGAAAAATAGGTTGAAACATTTGGACGCCCGGAGAAAAACATGATAATGATAAAGGAATCTATTGGTCGTATGGACATCATAAACCAAACCCCCGTGCTTCTAAAACACTCAAGTTTTGATACTGTCTCTCTCTCTCTTTTATATTTATCAGACACTACCATGCTCCATTCATTGTAAGGAATAGGTGTGTATTCAGGAAATACGATTTTTTTTTGAATTTGAGTTCATTGACAGTGCTAATGGTATCCTGTTAATGTCTGTATGTGTTTCCTTTTTTACATGCCTGTTAAGTGTCCACTGCTCGCTTTGCCTGAATCCATCTGTATTTCATTGTGTGTAACTGCATGCATTCATGCTTGTGTCTGTTTATCGATAGAGCTAATGGACTTTCTGCTGGTTCAAAGTTTATTTGTTCAGCAACCCAATATGGCAGTCAGTTTATTAAGCCAGCCTTCCGAATGGAAGCATGACTCGTGAGTCTGTCTGACACAACCATCGATGCATGCAATAACGGATTGGCCATCTGAAATTTGGGCAAATGCCAGAAGGGCCGTCCTCTATATGGGCCGCTCAGAATGGGTCATTGTGTTGATAAAATAATAATAATAAAATCAATTTGATTATTTTCAAAAAGTAATTTCATGCAAGTGTTCCTGCGCATTTTCGCACTGACTAGCGTGTCTGGATCCTTGCAATTTCCCACTGATAAAAGCCAATGGCCTACCACCAAATATACTTCAGCTTTACATTTGATGAAGATGCAACAGCTGAGAATTTACAGTCTCAGTTGTCATATCTCGCTATACACTGGGGCAGTGAAAAAGTCTCCACTCCATTCAGACTGTCACAAGTTGCCTGTAGCAGTAGCCTACTGTGCTTTAAAGGGGCAGTAATTGACTTTAATCGAATACACTTTTTCTTAAAAATCTGCGAATATTTCTTCCCGCTAGCTGTCGAATCTGTGTGCGTGTACTGTGTGTACTGGCGTGTAAGTGTGTACTGGCTGTAGTGATAGTCGGTGTTGTTTTGGGTGACCCCCGATAGCCTACTGGGCTTTAAAGGGGCAGTAAGCTACTTTAATCCAATAAACATTTTGTAAAAATCTGTGTGCAAGAAAAATGAAACAAAAAAACAGGCACTGGCTGTTGCATTAGTGCGTGACGTTCGAGTGTATTGTGAATTTCTGCATTCTGGTCAGTCTGTATGGTTTTATGCTTTTTGATGTCAACATTTGGGTGAGGTTGGTATTGTTGGGTTTGAAAATAGGCCCAGGGTGTTGCAAATGCCAGGGCCATTTTTTGATCCCAGTCCGTCACTGATGACTTGTCACCCAAATCAGGGAGCAAGGGACGAAGGTGTAATGATCGATAGTTAAACTAAAAGAATGCGGAAATTTAAACAAGATAGGGAAAACAGAAGGAGAGACAATAAGAAGGAAAAAGAAGGACATAAACGAAAAGTACATCTTCTAGTTACCACTGAAAGAAAGAATGAGAATCATCAGCAGAAAAGATAGATAGTCAGGGTGGCTGCAAATTAAGTGTTATTTACATAAACAAGTTATTCAGATGGGGAAATTTGATCGTTACAGCAGCACAGTGGACAGACTATAGCAGAAATAGCAGAATATAGAAAGAAATTTAAAGAAATTTAAAAAAGCAATATGTATGTACAAAATATAACTAAATATAGAAATATATATACTATATACAGAGCAGTAGCAATAGTTTAACATGGAGAATAAATGTAAATATTGCACATTTGTTTTGCACTTTTGTAACAGCGAATTATTCTTTACAGTGGTTGAGTCCTGATATTTAATTCAAATATCATAAACTTTAATATAACCCTGGTTGGATTTTTCTTATAGAAAACTATAATTACCCAATGCTGTTGGATAATGGCCTTAAAAATTGAGAAATAAATGTGTTGGGAGAAACTGGGGAGCACAGTAAATGTTCCCAAATCCAATAAAAAGCAGGACAGAGCCACAGTCATCACATTTAACTCAATATAATATAGTAGATGCACCTTTGGTTTGGAAGTAATTACAGTATACAATTGTGGTTATTAGGCTAGTTAACCAGGAATGCTAACATTTGCAGATTGTGTTTGAGCTGATAAAGTGACTTGTGTTGTTGTTTTTGAAAACACAAAAAAAGATACAGCCCCTCTTAATAAATGCAATATCACTCAGTTACAGCTCAGTGTACATGGCCTCAGTATGCTAATACATTAAAAAAAATATGACAGGCCTGCAATGCCTATATTTGCAGTTGCTTAGATCAGAAAATTACTGCACAGGGGGTGGGGTTTCATGGTCACTGGCAAAGGAAAAATTGACCAAGAAGAATTGATTATTATATTCATTATATTGATTATATATTGTATTAGTGTAGCTCAGCCATTCAAGCAACTGTTAACAATGAAATATGTAATGTTTTGGAGCAAGGTAATAAGGGGAGAACAAAGTAGTGAAAGGCAGATTAAAAAGTAAAAAGTGAAAAGGAAATGAAGCAAGCTGTTCAAAGTAGTTGTAAGGAACAGGGAAATGATTGAAAGCAGATTAAAATCAAGTAGAAAGTACAACAACTGAAGAAAGGAACAAAGGAATGACACCCTGAACAAGTGAAGAATGCAAATATATGAATAAGGAAAGAGAAATCAAACGGGAATGGTAAATGAGGAGTTGGGTATAGCTCAGATTGAAGTCTACAGTATATGTCTGCAATCAAGGTGGTCTGGCCTGCGCCATGACATGCCATACTATGATTAGCTTCAGCACTTCACCCCTGTATTCCCCCAGATTTTACTCTCTCTGGCTCACTCTGTCCGTTTCTGTTTTCTAGTCCTGTTCCTGCATCAACCGTCCCCCTGAATTGTTCTCAGAAAAACAAAACAGAGGATAGATCATCTTACCTTTCAGGAAGACGGGGAAAAAAACAGGCAGAACCTTAAACTCCCTAAAACCACAGGGGAGAAAGGGGGAAACTAATCGTGGTGGCAGAAAGGGGGAAGGGAGAGATGGATGGGTGAGAGAGGTGGAAGCTTTTAAAAAACTTGAGAAACTAGCAGCTAAATTGTACTTGAAGACATAAAGCATGTAAAACCACGTAACAAGTGTATGTAGAACCCAAAATTATTTTAACCATATTCAAACACTATTGGGGCCATAAAAATAATTTCTACACTCACTACACTCACACACACAAACACACACATTCCAACCTTACTCTGCCACACTGTGACAGCAGTATGATTCATGTCATTAATTTCAACAGTTCATACTTAACAATATAAATGACTCATCACATTACATTCTGCATGTCAATCACTCATAATGGAATATCATTCACCTGTCTGTACACTGTAAATACTTTTTTTAAATGACTTGATCTCATTGAATGTTGCTACACATCTCTTGGAAGTGATTTCACAAGTGAGCATTGGTTTTGTCCTGGTAAATGTTGAATCAAAGGCAAAAAAGATGCAGAAAACAATATTAGACGTGTTCCTATAAAACTAGATTCAGCATTGTCCCTATGAAAGCTTGGGTACAAAAATTAAATGAAAGACATGCAAAATAAGTTTATACCATATCCTATTGTTCTTTAAAAAGTGCCCAAGTCACATGTTACAATTTCAGTTTTCTAACATCTTAAAGATACCTTTGTTTTGGGAAAGTACAATATTCTTTTTGTATAACCCAAAAAACAAGAAAATAGGCAAACAGCTCAATGATATAGTCATATTATTCAAACTATGCCAGAGAGGTCTGGTGTGGCCTGAAAACTATTTCGGGCCACGGCAAGGACAGTGTGAGGGGACCTGAATATGGAGACAGGGCATGGGCAAACGAATTGAATCTGTTCTTCAACAGATTTGATTCTGCCACCCTCCCCAACCATCAGAGCACAGACCTGAAGGCGTTACCCGCCCCCCCCCCTCCAGTGCATCTCTGACACCAGCAGCCCCCTCCTCACATCGCTCAACCCCCCTCCACTCCACACCTGAGGAAACTACGCACCCCTCCCCCCTCACTCAACAGGTGTCACCCCCCCAGCCTCTTCATAACAACGGACCAGGTGAAGAAGGAACTGAGGAGGATGAAGGAGAGGAAGGTGACAGGCCCGGATGGCATCAGCTCCAGACTGCTCAGGGACCGTGCAGATCAGCTCTGCGGGGTCCTTCTGCACATTTTCAACCTGTGCCTCAGCCTGGAGAGGGTTCCAGCCCTGTGGAAAACCTCCTGTGTGGTGCCTGTACCAAAGTCTGCGCACCCGATTGAGCCCAACCACTTCAGGCCAGTAGCTTTAAACTCCCATCTGATGAAGACCATGGAGAGGATTGTGCTGAACCACCTCCGACACCTAGTGAGCAGTGAACTGGACCCCCTTCAGTTCACATATCGATCGGCATCAGTGTGGACGACGCAATCAGGTACCTTCACAGGTCCTTTTCTAACCTGGAGAACACCGGGAGCACTGTGAGGGTCATGTTTTTTGACTTCTCCACTGCTTTCAACACCTTCCAACCATCTCTGCTCAGGATGAAGATTGAAGGAGCTGGAGTAGACTGTCACCTGGCTGCATGGACCACCGACTACCTCACCAACAGAGCGCAGTATTTGAGGCTTCGTGATTGCGTGTCTGATGTGGTAGTCTGCAGCACCGGGGTCCCACAGGGAACAGTGCTCTCCCCCTTCATTTTCACCCAGTACACATCGGACTTCAGACACAACAAAGACAGTTGTCACCTCCAGAAGTTCTCCGATGACAGCATTTTGCACTCTGTACATATGTACGTATCTTTTTGAAGACAGTTTTTTGTTCCTGTATTTTTAAATTGTATTTTGGATACCCTGTGTGATACTGTGCTGCTGTGACAAGTTAATTTCCCCGAGCAGGATGAATAAAGTTGTCTATTCTATATTCTATGAAATGAATAGCAGCTTCACTAAGAAGGTAAAGTCACTTTACCTTACCTTTCAATTCATACTAATTTATTTTATTGAAATTAATCCCTTTATTTAAAGGTCAAAAGTCCTTCTTTGGCCACTGCATGACGGTTTGGTGAACTGATCATTCCGTGTCTTGCCACACACACACAAATACAGGGTGGATGTTATAGTCATCAGGTATGTATGAGAAAAAGACACACACAGTCTGACTTGCCCTCTAGATAAGGAGGTAGAAGTTTCCAGATTTCAACTGCAGCCATATCCTGTTACTAATACTCTGCCCTGGGCGGGCGGGCGGGCGGGCGGGCGGGCGGGCGGGCGGACACACACACACACACACACACACACACACACACACACACACACACACACACACACACACACACACACACACACACACACACACACACACACACACACACACACACACACACACACACACACACACACACACACACACACACACACACACACACACACACACACACACACACACACACACACACACACACACACACACACACACACACACACAGAGAGAGAGAGTGCCCTGGGGCACAGGAACAACTTCCACAGTGCCTCAGTTTCTCACACCTTCGCTGTGTTTCACCTTTCCATCACCTCTTCTTTCACACTATAACCTTTTCACACCTGGTCACATACGGTATAACTGCAAAGGCAAAGACACATTTATGCAGGTATGAAGACTGACTCTTCATAAATAAGCACAAAAAAAATGTAAGCGCTTCATACAATTACTCTGGTAAATAGGGCAGTACTGTGCAACACTGTTTTTTTAAATGTCTAGACACCACTGATGTGCCTGCTTATATACAGTGGAATAAAATAAATCTTGTTTTGACACATTATATGCCACTGTGTTATCGTTAACACCTAAATCTGTAAGGTGGTCAACAGAATGCAAAAATGTTATTACTACACCAAATTCTTATTATAAAACAACTGTATATTGCACTACTTAATGTGAAGTATGGATCAAAACAAAGACAACAATGAGTAATTTGCTTTCCCACACAGCTTTTAAGGTTGTATTTTCCCCTCTAACACCAATAAAGCAAAACAATAAATATATGGCGGATTTACAGCTAACACATAAAAGTGGAACAGGATTTGCAGCTTTGCAACATGACGGTAAATTATTGGCACATGCCTCTCATTTAGTATCACTCTTGACTTTCTGTCTCTGTTGAAACAGTGTTTCACTATCAACTGTGTTGTTTTGTAAGAGGTAAAAGACACCAGCCAGACACCTAGCATGTCTTGCCTACTGATAATGCCGGCAGTAAGCTTAGCAGATGCCCTTAAATAACATGGCAACCTGTTATCCTGTGCCTAAACCTCCTAACACACAAGTACACACATAAACACAACTGAGTAAGGTCTCGACATGTTCACTCAATGCCTTAAGAGTGAGATTATTTGGGACACACACACACACACACACACACACACACACACACACACACACACACACACACACACACACACACACACACACACACACACACACACACACACACACACACACACACACACACACACACACACACACACACACACACACACACACACACACACACACACACACACACACACACACACACACACACACACACACACACACACACACAGACACACACACACACACAGAGAGAGAGTGGTTGGATGGACTGCTCCCACAGCATCAAATGATAAACAACAGGTTTTGTGTGACACGACTGGAATGCAGAAAATGCTCTTTCATAATAAGCTGCTCTCTAACACTGCAGGGCAGGTCACTCTCTCTCTCTCTCTGTTTCTGTGAACGTGTGTGTCTCCAAGCCGATGATCAACCTTTGAGTGTGAGTGAACCTGCTGACTGTATGCGTGTACCAGTGTGTGTTTAAGTGGTAGATTTAGAATATATATTTTAAAGATAAATATTAAATATTAAATATAAATATAAATATTAAATGTGTTAACAGTACTTTAGTGAACATAATTTGCCTAGCCTTAACCAGTCAGTCAGTAGTAATTAAATTTGTCACAAATGTTTCTTTCCACAACTGAACCACAATCTTTCCATGGTCTTAACCAAGACTGTGAGTACCCCTAAATAAGCATAAAAAGTCCTATAATATAATGTTAAGTAATACTGTGACTGCTATGAGTGAATATGTTCAGTATCAATCGGTTTGTGACTTGCCAAATACATAAAATAGCATATCTTTTTAGGCATGTTTGTGCACTTTACACACTCACACTCACTGACGTGCTGTAAATTATTGTGCAATTTA
Source organism: Scophthalmus maximus (assembly GCF_022379125.1). Taxonomy (NCBI): domain Eukaryota; kingdom Metazoa; phylum Chordata; class Actinopteri; order Pleuronectiformes; family Scophthalmidae; genus Scophthalmus; species Scophthalmus maximus. Next base: position 25,492,644 of record NC_061524.1, read on the forward strand.
GGTTTGTTAATTACATAGACAAACTGGTGTGACTACATCTGTCAATTTCAGTGGCCTATAGTGCTTTCCTCATTGTCAGATTAAGATACAGACACAGATACCTAATTACATGAAAAAAACAGTGCATGCACTTCCTGGTTTTTACCTCTCTTTTTAGCCAGGTGTGTGTGTATGTGTGCCATACTTAGCAGAAAGTCACAGAGAGTTCATCCAACAAGAACAGGAGGAACTGCCAGGACTGTCATGTCTCAACAACTTTACAGGAAAACACACACACACACACACACACACACACAAGCTGAGAAAAGATAGGTACTCTTATTCAGGCCCAGGGAATGAAGCCCTTGCATATCAAAGGCCTTCTGTTTTAGAGTTAACAAGTCCAATTTGTGGGCCTCCCAGAAACAGGCTATATGGCGGCAAGGAGAGAAGTTCCTGGAGCAGGGAGGTGCTAAGTGAGAGGCTGGGAAGTGAGTAGGTAGAGCTGCCCAACTAATGGATCCCTCACTGGGAGAGAAGAGGAATGTGAGGGAAAGGAGGGGAGATAGGGACTAAACAAGTTTCATATGTGTGTATGAGTGTGTTATTTGTAAATGTTGTGTGTGTGTGTTTGTGGGTGTACGTGCACGCGCTCTAATTCTCTCTATAAGGAAGACCCTGGAGACAAATCCATTCACCACTTCATTCATTATACTCATCAGTCAGCTGTCACCAGTGTAATTACACCTACAGGCATGCGCACAGAAAAGCATTCGCTTACAACCATCCAGGCATGGACAAAACTATGTACAGCATATATCAGGGGCGATTCTAGGATCAGAGCTTTAGGGGTGCCGAGTACCCAATGATCCCAAAAAATGTCCCTCTTTATTGATAGTCCAAAATTGTACTTTTTTTTTATAGACATACAGACAGTAACACCGTGGCAATTTATGAGGCTAGATCTATAAGAACTTTATGCTATTGTAAACAATTGTGTGCTATGTTTGACTCCAATTTCTGCAATCAAATAATCGCTGAATCGACTAACCTTCACCACTCTATATGATATAAATAAATAATGAGAAACATTTGAAATGATATTTCCAAAAGGAATCAAAGTGGGGTAAGTTTATGAAAAAAAAATGTATCCAATTTAAGTGTAAAGATAGCTTGAAAGCTATATAAAAATGACTGTATAAATAGAGTTAAAGCACATTCACTTAATTAATAAGATTCAGTGTAACTTGCCGGATCCAAAAGCTCTGTCACTTGAGCACAATATTTTCTCATATATCTTGATGGCCATCTCACCCCACTCAACTCTGCAGCTCTATGCTGCAGACAATAGAAAACGGAAGGAGGTAGGAGGATGAAGGAAAGGATGCATATTTCCTGTAAAAATAAACTTGAAACAAATACCCAGTGTGTGGGGATCATGTTTCGTGTGTAGGAGAACGTGAGGCTAAGAGTATTTTGGAGTCCTTTTCCAAGTCATACAGAGAAGACATCACATTAGGCTGAGTAAATGATGACAACTGCACATGTAATCAGACACATAAGCATTAATACAGATACGTAAGCATGAACATATGAATAAAGTGTTTTCTCCATCTAAAAGTACCCATATTAAGGAATGACAGCTAATACGTTATATCTTGCTAGAAGAGTTATTTTTTTTCCTTGATTTAGATATACACCAGTGACATATCCACCACTTAAAACAATGCATTGGCCAGAAATGCTTGAAATGTCAGAGATTTATTAAAGTGTACAGTAAATGAACATACAAACAGCTGTGGAGGAATGTGAAAATGTACGGTGTGTGTGAGAAGAAAACATTACTGTTTCTTGTACTATTTCTTCTTCACACTCGCCTTCCGTCTCACCTGAGCTAAAGTTCATGGGAACAACATGCATACTCTTGTGGTGAATGACAGCTCATGGCCCTGAGGCAGCCGGCTCTGCCTCCAGGTGAATACCTGACCATCTCAAGTTTCCATTTCCAATCCCTTGCCTTCACCTCCTATCTTTTTTTTAAAATTATTTCATAAAAAATTAAACATAAAAACACAACACAGTGACTGATATGTAAGAAATGTGCACATTTAGTGTACCAACATGACACATGTTGTTACACAAACACACACACACAAAGACAATAACACAGCGACAGGAATATAAAACCAAAAAGACACATCCCCCACCCTGAGGGCCAGAGCTTGTGTGTATCTTTATGAGTGAATCTGTGCATACAGAGCATGAGGTTAGTGGGGTTTCTATTACAGTGAAGCTTCCTTTCCCAGGTGAAAAAAGACAAGCAGATAGAGGCAGTGTAAAATCAGCACAAGTAATACCCGCTTATGCCTCGACTAGTATACCCCATATAAGTATGTCCAGTTATATTCAACGACAGTTTGATTTTAACTGAAATTAGGTAGTCATGTAATTGTTGCATCTGTTAAAAACTTACGAAGGTTATATTAAAGATAAAGTACAAGTAAGCGTAGCTCAACAACAGCAGTGGATTAGTTGTCACTCTATTTATCTTATATATTGTATATGTCTTGGCAAAGGAAGCTTGTCTTACGTCCCAACACAACCTCTAACAGTGAATATGCCACCAACATTTTGCACCACAGACAGTTTATATATTTACAATGTCTTTGTGGACAGCTCTCCTTCCCACATCTCTCTGGACCAACACACCACTCACTAGGTCTTCGTTTCTGATTTAGAAACTTCACATGATGTGTGAAAGCTCTTTTTCCAGAACTAGCTTTGGGAACAAGCTTTTTCAATAAATAATACACCAACGTGGTACAGTCATGAATATTTTTTGCTCTGCTATGGTGCTCTCCAAAAAGTTAATTGAGGCAGGCCAGGCAGTTGCAAGTCAAAGCAAAAAAACACCTGCTACAATGTAAACAAGGGAGTCAAGTTTACCGTATATCTGTAATAGTACAGTAGTAACTATTTTGATAATGATGTGCATGTGTGTATGTAGGGAAAAAAGAGAGCAGGTGAAATTTGAAAAAGGTTGTTTGGGTGTATGTATGGACGGGAGCATGTGGCATGCAGGCTGTTTCTTTAAAGTAGGTTGAGGTAAGGGGCTGACTGTCACATTGAATCACTTTGTGTGAGTCCTATGGTAAAAAAAGATTAGAGTCGAGTTTGGACGGATTCAACGAATTAGCAGTAAGACAATAAAACAAAGGGAGACAAGATTAATGTAAGACATTTAAATGAAAGTGCCAAAAAAGTGTGGTCTGAAGAATCTGTCAAGTGAAACTGACGTTCCTTTCCTACAGTATCTGGGTAAATATTATGAACTTTACTCTAGAATACAGAGAACACTATCCATCAAGACTCACCCAAGCCAAGTTTGAGCTCAGGTTTACTACACCACCACCACAATCAGTTTGGAGAATTATAAAGTCTATACTGTGTGTGTGTGTGTGTGTGTGTGTGTGTGTGTGTGTGTGTGTGTGTGTGTGTGTGTGTGTGTGTGTGTGTGTGTGTGTGTGTGTGTGTGTGTGTGTGTGTGTGGTTGTTTTGCCCCTGGCAAGTTGGCAGGTTGGAGAGACATATTGCTTAATTCCAGGATACTGAGATCCTGTAACTACAACAGGAAGGCAGCAAGCCAAATCTTCACACACAAAGTACCATACAGATACATGTTCTTGTAGAGTTCATAATTCTCCAGTTCAGTAGATCAATTGAATGGATTTTAAAGTTCCATCTTGCCCCACTTTATTTGGGCTCTTAACCTTGAGAGAGACTATGTTTTTTTTCTTTTTAAATGATTAATAATTTTTTGGCCAATCCACTTGACTAGGTTGACTTCACAGAGATGGCTGCCTCATAACAAGATATTCATATCTCTTCTCCTCCTGATGCCCGTGTGACTGTTTGCACTTGGTGAGAAGTTGGTGACACTTACTGCAGAAAATATTTGACATTCCTGTATCTTCTGTAAACATATTTATAATTTTCTGCACAGAACTGACCACAATAGGTGTGCATTGGAATGTTAATAGTACATTATGACAATTAAACTATTAAGAATTTCATTTTAACTGAAAGAAACATTAGCTAAAGCTTTGAAGATGAGACCAAATCAATGCAATAGTCAAGCAGCATGTTCTGTCCTTGTGTCCATCAGCAATACCACACAAACACATGAAGACACACTCATCCAATGAAGCCCATTGCCAGAAGCACTTGCAAAGACCATCACACATGCATGCACACACGCGTACACACACGCAGTCTAGTCTCCTTATTCTCACTTAGCTCAGGATGCACGGACTACAACACACAAAGAGGCTTAAGAGCACGATGACTAAAACTGTTTCTCATTCATCACTCTCTTTGCAACCCATTCTTTCTCTTGCCTCTTTACTCACCCATCGTAAATACCACTGATACGAGAAAATGTCTATTCCCCCCATGTCCTCACACATCCACACCATGATACAGTCATTTAAGTGCCTCTCTAAACAATCATTCTCATGTCAGCTGAAACATACTCAATATAGCCTGCAAGCCATCAGATTCTGAGATTAAGTGTCCATTCTGAAAATGTATGCCATACATTTATCTGTCAGGGGATGGGTGGTTAAAAGCACAGGGCAATGTTTCCACTAGCAACAGGTTTCTAAGGCTTTTGAAATGACAGCTAACCAGACAAGTGTTAAACTGTCCTTGTTGACCAGGATTTTACTGATGTTATACATCATGAGGCTTAAAGGTCTTTTCCTTAATTTCAATAAACAACATAATTTGAACTCAAAACACATGACCTAATAATATAAAAAATTATAATGACAAAAAACTGTACTTTGTGTGTTCATCCTGGTGCTGATGACATGTGGTATAAATCCTAACCATTTGGCTATCAGGTCACCCCAGACCACTCCACATCTATGTGAAAAACATTGTTTCTGTACCCATCACCCTCTTCACCTCCACATTGGTCAAACTCCACAGCCATCCACAGATGCCATGCTGCAGACAGATTTGACAACAGATCACACTCCGCCAGTGCAATCACAGCCAGTTTCCTTTGGAAATTGTGAATTAAACAATAGTCAGTTATTACAGGGAAATGTCAGACACCATTTATGTTATCACAGCTGGAACCTACAACATGTTCATGAGCAGGTAGGACAAAGGGGGGAGAAAAAAATGATGAGACGAGCTAGTGGCCTTGTAGTTACAGAACACTTAAAAACAGTTTGCTGATTTACATGACATACAAGCCTTGAGTTTAGCATTTTGATCAGCACCATCTTTTTTTTTTTGCAACCACACGTAGGATTGGGGGTGGGTCTGACTGAGATCTCGTCTACTCCACGCCCACCTAAACCTGCAACCTTGCGCCGATGTCAATCACGCTGTATCCATGCTCCAATGCAGAGGGCGACATTTACAGTATGCAGATATAAATGCACAACATACTGTTCATGTACATACATGCAAAACACTATTACTGTGAGCAGTCAAAGAATATTAACACAATCCTGAGGAAGGCACACACACGTCTTTCTATGGTTGTGAGGACACTCATTGACATTATGCCTTCCCTAACCCCTTACCCTAGCCCAGGGCTATTAAACTTCAAAAGCAAGTGGGCCAAATATGAAAATCATTGAGGTTCCGTGGGTCGCATACAATACTTAATGGGTACAAATACGTCTTACAATACTACAGGTAATAAAAGATTCACGTGCATCGCTTTTCTTTCACTTAAATATATATTTAATCTCTTCCAAACAGCAGCCTGACTATTTATGGATGTAAATATATGCTACAAAAAAGTAGGAAAGCTATGATCACAAGGCTGGATACAGAAGTGCAGAAAATGATATCCAAAAAAACTACAGTGTTTCCCTTAGGATGGAGTTGTAGCAACTGAGGTGAAGCGCACGTGCAGGGGTAAAATTGTGAGCTGGTACTCTTATCAATACTGCACTTTAACAGTATTCTTATTGGTTCTTGTTTCCTTTTTAGCAGAAAAAATGAAACCAAATGAGAATAAAATGGAATGGACAAATGTTTTGTTTTTAGCACTAAACAGCTGTCACAGTCTGCATTCTCCTCACCTCAGTCATCTCATGCTCCCAGTACTTTTCCACCTGCCCCTCCTCCTCCTCACCTGTCTGCCAAGGTCTGAACTCTATCCTGTGCTGCTTAACTGCTTTGATTCCTGTGTGTGACGTAAATAAAGGTCATTACCAACTATACCTGTATTCTCGAGTACTGCAATTGGGTCCTAAGACAACAGCACTATTTTGAAAATGTAATTATTAGAAAGTATGATGTTGTATGTTGAGTGATGGGACTAACATAAAGCCTGTCAAACGAAAAAACTAACACAACTCCATATATATATATATATATATATAGACAGACTGTTGGACTTTTTTTTAAGTATGAACCGGGTCACTTCTTCTCAGTCTCCTTCCACTAGCTGCAGCTGTTGTCTCTGACTGGGACCAGCAGAAGTACTTACACTAAATATTTCACAGTTCGCTTGTGTTACCGACTTTACTTGCTAAACATTTGTTTCACTTGTGGCAACAAGCATTGTCTCCAAGTACAACGAGACTTTCACTCTCTGCCATCGTCACACGGAGCAGGTGATTGTCTGTGTGTCACACAGTGAGAGTTGGCCAACAGTGCACCTCTACTCAGGATATCTACTTATAACCTATGATTGCAACGTTACACGGAGCAAATGGCAGGTGCGGACCGGGTGTAATTCCGTTAGGTTTGCCGAGACCGGCAGCCTCTTTCAGGCCACAGAAAAAATCCGAAAGTGCCGCATCCAGCCCACGGGCCGCTAGTTGAATAGGCCTGCCGTAGCCTTAAGCATCACAACTAAGTGCATAACCCCAACCCCTAAATTAACCTAATTCTTACCCTTACCCTAAAACCAAGTGTTAACAAATGTCCTCACAACATTTTGAACCAAAAATTTGGTTCACACACACATAGAGACTATAGTGGTTTAGAAATACCATTAACTTTCTCTGGAGTATCACATGAGCACAGATAGCTCCTACGATTGGCTGACAGGCAGAAAGTCATGAGTATCAGGTTAACAATTGACTGATGATCTGTGGTAGAACAGATGGAACAGGGAGGAAGTCAGTTCACAGGAAACCACACCGGACCATTGGGTTTTTCAACACATAAGTGAAGTGGACACAAACACACTAACAAGACAATTCCTGAACCTATACCTCGCTCTCTGAGCTAAGTTTCTTCCTGGCTCTCTCCCCAGCCCTCACATGCCATTTGGTTTTGCATAGATCTTCATTATACTTAATTATCTTCTCAGGTTTCACTGGAATGAATTCACTTATGTGTGAGTTGGGGGGGCATTCCATTAATTTCATGATCCTGCAGTCATTTTTTATCTGCCTAGAGGAACAATAAATTAGAGGAAGACAAAAAACAGGATTGATACACACTTTTCTATGGGAGGATTTATATTGGCATTAAAGTGAAAAATCTACTTTGCCCAGACCACGCTAATGTTACTGGCTGACCATAAAAACACAGCTCGTAGTGTTATAACAAAGTATAAACATCTGAAAAGAAATCTGAGATATGTTAACATTGACCTGTTTGACCTGACCGCTTTATCTAATAATTTCTTTATTCATTTAATTATCTTTTAATTTATTAGTTCATACTCTATATTTATGATCCCTTCCACCTCCACTTTTTTAAACTTTTCCTGCAGGTAGAAGTAGTTGTGCAAGTAGGCCATTATTGGCTGACATGAATATCACATTTTGGTTGTGTTGGAAGCCATGTGTTCACATACATACAGTTCACATACCATCATTAACTAAAAACAGACTAGTTTAGTTAAAGCTGCTGTCAGTAGGATTTGCAAAAATAAATTGTTTTCATATTTGCTGAAACTGTCGCTATATCCTGGTAGTAATATGAGAGACAGATCATATGTGACAGAATCAAGGTCAGTTAGCTCCCCTACAGCCTTTAATGCCATTTGCCAGAATCCACCGCGCCCAAAGAAAAATCTCCAATCACAGCCAGGGGGCGTCTCCCCGCTCTGTCAATCATCCAGGTACGAGCTGCGCAGAGCTGCATAACCTGTGAACATTAAATCGCTCGGTCACGACCACGCTCACGGAACGCAACGAGGAGCTAGCAGCAGAAGAGGAGTTAGTTTGAAAACAGTGGCAGAGAAACGCCAAGCATCGAAAAAATGCTCACCTCCTTTGCAAGAAACTGCATATACGACAAAGACCACAAGCAAAAATGAGCTAAAAAAAAGGAAGTGGATCGAGTGGCTCCACAGATGACAGAGCAGCGAGATTCAAAGACGATGTGTTCTGCTTGACTGGTAATTATTCCTGTTTCATTTAATCTTGTAACAGGGGGAATTGAACCCAATAGCAGTACAGCACAGGGAGAGTTGGCAATGTCTTTTATTGCAGCAGACCAGCAGGTTGGCAGAGAAAACAGGCTAAAGGCAGCTTATAGCGGGGTGTAACACAGCTTAGAGTCTGTAAGATGAGGCAACCCACCCCATTGATGGCTGGAAACTCACGACGAAGAGCAGGTACGGGGAAAAGCCAGGCCGCCGAGGAAACAGGCAGACAGTTCTCCAGAAACACACTGACAAAGCTCGTAGTCGGGGGCAGAAGGCAGAGGTGTTTACCGTGGCAGAGACGAAGCAGGGAAGTCGGGTGAAGCAGGGTCGAAGCCGGGAAATCAGTCCAAATGCTGGAAAGTCTGTCATCGATGCAAAGAACAATCTGGCAATGAGTCTGTGAACTGGAGAGGCTTATATACTGGGTTTGATTGTGGATGAGATGCACCTGAGAGAACAGGTGAGGGGAATGAACTAATGAGGTGGGTGTGGCTGGCTGGCAGATAGGAGCAGAGGTCGGGTGAGTGGAAATTGACTGGAGCCAGTATGGAGGTGAGCAGACTGTGACAAATCTTTTATTTTCCATGTTATTGAAGCACTCTGTAACCATTCCGTATACTCCTGTGCTGTTGTTACCAGACAGCTAGTTGCTAGGTTCACAGTGCTATGGCTAGTGGTTAGCGGTGTTTATTCCATAGTGGCTGAAAATATGTTTGTGTCCAAGCGGTCTAATCGGTTTCGAGAGTTTTCCAGACGTGTGTGTCATTGCCTTTGCTCTCGCGGCTAAATGCTCCCCCATCAGTGTCGTACTGTTTAGTTAGCTTCACTATTTATCACCAAACGTAGCATCCTGTGCTATGCTAAATGTTAAGTATGTGTTGATATTCCCAGCTGTGGCTACAGTCACGTTCACATATTGAATTTGCAAATGCACTCATCACTAAAATATTTATTTATCACTGTAGAGCAGACTGTCAAATTGTTCATTTTTGTATGTGTAATCTCCTGTGTTTGTCAATAACGCAGCAGCGTTTCAAGACTAGGTGAAGTTCTTGTGGGTTTTGCCGTAGCAAGACTCCACTTTGGCCACTTGAAACCAAGCAGTAAAACACAACAGCACGTTATTACACATTTTGTTCAACACTGATTATCATGACGACAGATTATGTACTCAAATGATTTATTAGTATTTCGACTTGTGATGAATTTGTAAGGAGGAATATTTTTTTCCTGATCATAGTTTCACTTACTCTTGTTACTTTTCTACACAGATGCTGACTTTGCCAGGGGAACACCAAATTAATATATTTGTAAAGCCTTGAATAGTTTCAAAAAGTACATTGTTGTATATTTATGCAATGAGAAACCAATCACTTTCAAAAATATACTTTATTTCAAGGCAAACACTGAGGTTGCATAAATATTGAAATATAACTTTGAAATAAATAAATGAAATGAAAAAGAAAAGTATTGCACAGCACACAATTTACATTTAGTAAAGTCTGAAGCTAAACCATCTTGGGATGAAACCAGTGCAAGCAGCAGATACCGACTGGCTCATCACATGAAGATCAAAAATGTCTTCGGCTCCCAGGTCCTCGGGTGTCGGGCCAACACGCCGACCTCTGCTCCGTCTCCCATGGCCGCTGCCTGGTGCGCCTCGTGGGTGACTCCCTTTTCTCCTCGCTTGTCTACTCGTCAAAGCAGCCGTGTTTACATCCTCATCGTAGTCCAGTGTACCAGTCTCAAAGTTCTAATAATGTTATTGTTATAAAATATAAATGAAAAGCGTCAGTCATACTGCAAAGCAACAAATGATGTATGTGAAGATAAAGCTGTTAATTTACAACCTACCATGTAACACTCTGTAGTAGCTAATGTGCTTGCTAACGCTAGGTACGTAAACAAGCTAATATAAACTGATTTACTGTCGCCTACGTTCAAAAACACTGACGATGTTGTTTTCACAAAAAGTCACAGGTAACGTGAGGTAACAGTAACTGAAAAAAGGGGTTATGGTCAAGCAATGTCGATAGTAGTCCGTGTTAGCTTCAGGTAAGCTTCTTACTGGTTGGAATGTCATGTTACGTACTTTGCCTGGTTTCAGGACAACACAAAAATTGACATGGATTATTGTCGAGAGGAATTTTATACTGTCAACAGCCCTGTATAATGACAGTATCAAAAAAAATTGGCTATATTCTCTATGCTGCAAGACAAGAAACATACAGAGGCCATCCAGTAGCTGCAACAACTTTGGAATTGCTAAAAACTAGAGCCCGACGATTTGTATTTTTGGGGGCAGATGCTGATATCGATATTAAGAAGTGCAAGATTTCATACAGATCTATTGTCTGACCTATATACATTTTGATCTGTCAATGATTCCTAAGATGTCATTATCAAACCTTTATGACAAAGAAATGTGATTGAGGCTTGATATATTGAGGTTGATATAATTGAGGTTTAACCATAAACTTTATCAAAAATAACTATAAATAAAAATAAAACACAATACTTATGACATGCGATACTGATATGTATGTGAAAGGCTCATATTGGTCAATATTGTTGGCTAACCAATATATTGGTCGGGCTCTCAGTATATCAAAGACAACATGTAGTTTTTCCAAACTTCATCCTGTACATTTTCACAATACAACATAACTATTGCTCTGTCCAGTAATGAGTGTATTCTTTCTATTAAGGCTGGAAACATTTCGCTGAATTGGTTGGAATGTCAGCAGAAGATGATACTTTGCCTTCCAGTATGTAAAAATGACACTAAGTTGATAGCAAAAAGAGTGAAAGAGTACTCAGCAAATGTCTTACTGGTTGACAATGCACAGCCAATCCTGATACTGTAAAACACATGACAATTGGGACAAAGGACTTATAGCTTCCTTTATAAGTGATTTATGAGAACATTTTCAGCACTTGGTAAAGTGGGGCAGTATATCGCACAGCGTAAGCAATGTTTTATTCATTTATTACATGTTTATTTGTCTAGATATTGTACATTTTATATTAGTGTTATGTTTTACCTGCATGTTTTATTGTGTTTGATTTTTTTTTTTTTTTTGAGCTTTTGTAAATCATATTAATATTTACTCTCTGCTGGGGCATCCTCTTTAATTATGTTGATAATTTGTACCTGTGTACCATTCCCAACCCCTGATGTAAGGGGTTGGGAATGGGGTTATCATCAAGACCAACTTAAACTTTGTTGTGACAGTTGTTCTCCAATGCAGCCATCAAGTTGTAAAAAGGCTTTCACCACTTTATTTACATACTTGAGACCAGTAGCGTTTTTTATGTTACAGCTTTTTCTATTGCCAGTTTGCATTTTCATAATTTCAATGCTGTTTCCAATCTATGAAATAAAGATAATATTTTTTGCAGTGCTTGACTCAATTTGTAGTCATACAAATAATCAACCATTTACATAACTTTTCAGTGCATATTTTTTCATTCTTATGTCAGAAAAAGATAATTTAAAAGTCTAAATTATTTGCTCTGGTTAGTTTCTGCAGTAAAGAAAACAGGAGACGCCTGTTTTTACTCATCAACAATTGATTTGGGTCTTTAACAGCTGTCGTCACAGACTCCTGCGGGCCAAACTGGACCAAACAAACACTTTTATGGCTGATGAACTGAATTACTTGATATAGACGGACTTCAAAACACTCACTAGCCTAGCAACATAAAAATGCTACATATAACATACAAAGCAACACTCTGTTAAATACTGTTATACGCTGGTACTCTCCATTAAAAAAGGAATATCAGTTGGTTGTAATTGTGAGAGGCGAGGGTATATAGAACGGGGGATAAAGACTCATAATTAATAGTCAAATTTGGGGAGGAATGTCCGACAACGCCACCCTGGAAAATCAGGAAAATTTTGTATTTTTAATAGTACCAGCAAGGAAACAAGATCCGTTTTCCACTAACCAGAGGGAGACGTGGTTCCATTCATTTTAAACATATTTTATTAATTACAAAAAGTTATTAAAAAGGCAGTGCAATTAAACAATTAACAAGAAAAGGGGCAAATATAGATAAATAGAATCAATATTAAGCTAGGTAAATTTCCCATAAAGAAACAAATGATGACCAGGGCTGAGGCTGACCGGTGGCGACGCAGGTTACAAACACAGGGGTCAGGAAGAGGGGCCACCCCAAATCACACATGAAGGCAAACCAAGAGGAGACACCACCACCAGAAGAGGCCTACTGCCACCACTTTGGGCCCTCAGTTCCTGGAAAAGAAAAGGGAAATCAATCAATAGGGGAAACACAATCACCCAAAAAATTTAAATAAAACAATAAAACAATATGGGCTGCATGGTGGTGTAGTGGTTAGCACCTTCGCCTCACAGCAAGAAGGTTCTGGGTTTGAATCCCGGTTCAACCAGGGCCTTTCTGTGTGGAGTTTGCATGTTCTCCCCGTGTATGCGTGGGTTTTCTCCGGGTTCTCCGGCTTCCTCCCACAGTCCAAAGACATGCAGAATGGGGTTAGGTTCATTGAAGACTCTAAATTGACCGTAGGTGTGAATGTGGGGGGGGACTATTGAATTAGAATTTAACTAATCCCATAACCTCAGGTGTGAATGTGTGAATGTGAGAGTGAATGGTTGTCCGTCTCTGTATGTGGCCCTGTGATAGGCTGTCCAGGGTGTACACCGCCTCTCGCCCAATGTTAGCTGGGATTGGCTCCAGCGCCCCCCCGCGACTCTTAAATGGATAAACCGGTAGACGATGAATGAATGAATAAAACAATATCAATCACGGGTTAGGCACACTGGCAAGCCACAGCTAAACAAAATGCCTCCTACCAAGTGTGGTCAACTAAACTATACAAAACAAAACAGAATCATCAATGAATTATAAACTAATGAAAATACAGTGCATATGGAAAGTATTCAGACCCCCTTCAATTTTTCACCTTATGTTAAAATCATTTAAATAATTATTTTTTCCTCATCAATCTAGACTCAGCACCCCCTAATGACAGCACAAACACAGAATTCTAAAAAAAAATGGTAATTAATTAAAAAAGAAAAACTGAACATAAGTATACGGAGACCCTTTGCTGGGACACTCACTTATTTAACTCAGGTGCCGTCCATTTCTTTTGATCATCTTTGAGATGGTTCTACACCTTCATTGGAGTCCAGCTGTGTTGAGTTAAATTGATTGGACATGATTTGGAAAGGCACACACCTGTCTATATAAGGCCTTACAGCTCACAGTGCATATCAGAGCTAAATGAGAGCCATGAGGTCGAAGGAACTACCCAAAGAGCTCAGAGACAGAATTGTGACAAGGCACAGATCTGGGCAAGGCTACAAAAAAAAATTCTCAGCACAGTGGCCTCCATAATCCTTAAAGGGCCCATATTATGCCCCCTTTTACACAAGTTACATTGGTTTTCAGGTGTGTGCACTACATGTCTTTGCCATTCCATGTCAAAACACCTCAAGGATCAAGCCACACAGCACCCTCCTCTTTCTGTATAAACAGCCCTGTGAGACTGCGGTCGCTCCTCCCCGCGTCTGCGCTGCCATGACAACAGTCGCACGTAACAAGGCACACACACGACGTAGAGACCCGGGAGGCCCAGCGAACACGTTCTCCATAATTACACACAGAGCACAAGGGGCGATAGAACGTTAATGACATCCCGGCCGCGAGCCGCGCCCGCAGCAAGCCGGCAGCCGCGACCGACCGCCGGCAGTCACGACCGAACGCCAGCAGCCGCAAGCCGGGAGCCGCGACCGACCGCCGGCAGCCGGCAGCAGAGAAAATTATAGCGTAGACGCTATCTGTTTTTCCGCACTTCAAGGGGGGAGGTGCTGCTCAGGTTGGGGGCGTGGTCGCCCCAGTAGCAGGAGTCAACTTACGTCACTTGACGCCCGGGCTGTGAATGGCTCATTTACAGACCGTCTGCACGATCAACCCAAACCACGAATCAACGACTCATTGTTTTCTTTTCATTCTCCGTGGGCTGCCAGACACCCCAGATAACCAAATATACGTGGAGGCAGGCTGAAAAGGTGCCTGGAGCATAATATGGCCCCTTTCTATGGAAGAAGTTTCGGACAACCACGACTCAAACTGAGAAGTTGGGGGAGAACATCCTTGGTGAGAGAGGTAACCAAGAACCCAAAGATAACTCTGGCTGAGCTCCAGAGATCCTGTGTGGAGATGGGAGAAAGTACCAGAAAGACAACCATCACTGCAGCCCTACACCAATCTGGGATATATGGCAGAGTGGCCCGACGGAAGCCTCTCCTCAATGCAAGACTCAGGACAGCCCGCATAGAGTTTGCAATAAACCACCTAAAGGACTCCCAGACTGTGAGAAATAAGATTCTCAGGTCTGATGAGACCAAGATTGAACTCTTTGGCCTCAATTCTAAGCGGTATGTGTGGAGGAAACCAGGCACTGCTCATCACCAGCCAAATAACATCCCAATGGTTAAGCTTGGTGGCAGCATCATGTTGTGGGGGTGTTTTTAAGCTGCAAGGACGGGGCGACTGGTCGCAATTGAAGGAAAGATGAACACGGCAAAGTTTTTTTTGATAAAGGTTCGCCTTCCAACACAACAATGACCTTAAGCAGAAAGCTAAAATAACACAGGAGTGGCTTAGGAACAACTCCGTGAAGGTTCTTGATTGGCCCAGCCAGAGCCCTGACTTAAACCCAATTGAACATTTCTGGAGAGACTTGAAAATGGCTGTTCACCAACATTCCCCATCCAACCTGACAGAGCTGTAGAGGATCCGCAAGAAAGAGTGGCAGAAAATACCCAAATCCAGGTATGAAAAACTTGTTGCATCATTCTCAAGAATACTCATGGCTCTATTAGCTCAAAAAGGTGCTTCTTCTAAGTACTGAGCAAAGGGTCTGAATACTTGTGTTCACGTGATATTTGAGTTTTTCCTTTTTTAATTAATCTGCAAAAAAAATTGTAATTTTGTGTTTGAGCTATCATTATGAGGTGCTGAGTGTAGATTGATGAGGAATTTAAATGAATTTAAATGATTTTAACATAAGGATGCAACATAACAAATGGTGAAAAACTTAAGGGGGACTGAATACTTTCCGTAAACACTGTAATTCCCCATTCATGAATCTGGAAGCGACAGTTTAAAAACAATTGCAATCCGTTACGCCGACACAGTGAACGGGATCAGCGCTGAGTAGCGTGGCTAAACAATGCAGCAACAAGCAAATCAAAATAGAAAAAGAACAAAAACAAAGCAAAGCAGCACCGTTCTGGCGTGTCATGGCAGCTACTGGGCCAAGCTGTTGTCTTTCAAATCGGGAAGTCTCTCATAGACTTTGATCAAGCAGCGGCTAACCTACCTTTGTGATCCTATGGAGGGAGGGAGCCCAAACAAGTGGAGACACGAGATAATCTAAAGAGAAGGCATAAATGTGCTACATAAATAATCAATTAGCTCCACAAACGCTGGCGCAGAGACAAAGGAGCCTCTCATACCATTGGCGTTCCTGTGTGTCCGGTTGTTGGGAACGGGGCGTGCAACAAGTGAAGGGGCAAGCACGAGACTGGGTCTCTGTATACTGTTAATATGCAGTGATTGGTCGGTGAATTAACAGCACGGCAGACAACAAAAACAATAAATGTTTATACTGCCATATAATTAATGAAGGCACAGCTTTCTGTACTACGACTGTCTTCTATTAGAGTCATTGCGGAATCCACTTTCTCCAGAGCAGTGCAGAACTTTCAGTTTTCCTGTCTTATAATGGTTGGGAACTTCAGGAACTAACACTTGAAAAGAGATGCTTTACTCTGCCAAAGTTGATGCTTGAAGAAGTTAGGGTTAGGAAATCAGAAACGCATACAGTGTGAGCCATTGGCTCTTATTTTTTATTCTTTTGTAATAGTCATTTAGGAGTGGGCTTCCTTGAAGTATGTTCACCAGAGTGGCAAAGATCTGCTTTCTGAATTATTGGCTTGCATTGATTGAAGTCTGTTTTATATACTTACGTGTAATACTGACACATTAGTTTCCTGTGATAATTCCAACACCAAATGGCTCTTTCTATCTATTTTAATAAACCTCAGCCTGTGAATTCTTAAATAACATTTTAGAGCTCCCCTTGCTCTGATAATAAATTTAAGGCTTGCGTACCCTGCTTCCACATGGGGACGCTACATTATTCATTTTAGCCCACATTTTAGGACTTTGGAGTTGTTTTTCACTATATTTTTTGCTGCATATGTTTTAATAAATTGCTCTTGAACTCATTCCGGCTCCTGTAACCTTCTTGGTCGCACAAAACTGCTCTTGCACCTAATATATCACCAGAACATGTACA
Organism: Scophthalmus maximus; assembly: GCF_022379125.1. NCBI lineage: Eukaryota > Metazoa > Chordata > Actinopteri > Pleuronectiformes > Scophthalmidae > Scophthalmus > Scophthalmus maximus. Next base: position 25,509,395 of record NC_061524.1, read on the forward strand.
TACATGTTTCTGGTGATAACTTCAAATTCCTTTGTTTTCTTCACCTCACCAGTATACATCAACAAATCATCTACCAGAGAATATATCAAGGCCATTTCAGAGGAAAGAAAATATACATTTCACTTTTCACTTAAACTTTACCTCTGCCAACAGTTAACATTAAGAGACATGTAACTGTATAAGCTGTGAGAACTCATCTGACTAACAATGAAGTGAACAGTACATCACAAAAGCCAAATGGTTAGACAATATTTGCCTTTAGTGTACAACGGTATCATATTCTAGGACAAACCTGGTTGGAAAACACTGCAAGAGACAATCAAGTTGCTCAAGAGCATGGTAAGCTAGTGAGGTTTTTGAAAATAGTGTCACCTTGTTCGTTCTTGGTGAACTAGAGTATAAAATATACATTTCAATATTTATTTAAGAAAATCAATCTGCTCTTCGTCGTGGGTTTGTTCCACAACAGTATTTTTCTCTGTGTGTAAATACAGTAAATATTCAGTATTTCTTCAACATTACACAGTGCTGAAAATGGGGGGGGATAAACAAAAGCAATGGGGAATAGCCCTAGGGGCAAAGAGCAAAACAAACTCTTTGTGGAATATTCATTTTGCAAATGCTCATTATCTAGTTTGACGTCTGGTAAGAGGTTGGGTCTGTCATTCTGTGGAAATGGGTAACTGAATTGTACCTTTTAAAAAAAATTGTCACCGGGCTACCATTTACAAGTAAAGAATGCTATCCTTTCTTGAAAGTTAATTATGGTACCATTGTAATTTTTCCTTTAAGAAAATCCTGAAACCATTGTGTTTCACCTGGTTTAAATTTACTGCAAAGGCATTTTTCTCATTTTCTCAAAATTTGAACTGGCCAATAGCCCCTACACGTGATACTTCTTCAAAACACCTATACACCCAGAATTAGCAGGTTTTTTTTCAATGGTTGCTGTAATGTAAGAAGAAAGTGATTATATGTTTGACCAACCAACAGCAGTCACAGCAAAGTACAGCAAAAACATGATCTCTCACAACCTTCCTACCCACAAAGTCTGCAAGTAATATTCAGTGGAGCACCCAGGCAAACCTTGAGCAAAGCTGGAAGGGACTGAACCCTGTTGGCTGCCGTTGTGGATGGTGGTGGCTTTAACTCTTGTACCTCTGAGGAGCCCATTTGGTCTGTCTTTATTTGTAAGGGAATTAACTAAATCCTAATCCTACTGAATTTGAGAAAAATCAATCCTGTTGTATTAAAGGATAAAGTGGCAGTCATCACTAATACAATTGTTAATCTACTACTGTATACTAACTGCATAGTGGAAAATGGCTTCCTTTAGTGTTAACAGAAACTACTTTATACCTGTGTGGTGGATGAAAAGGAATGTATTTAATCTCATAAGATTCTCATAACAGCACATCTGGTAAAATTTTGGTGCACAAATGTACTCCTCCTGTACCACCATTATTGAGTGTGGTGCCCACTGTGTTCGATTTTGCTTTGCTGCAGAAAACTGTGGGGGTTTACAAAATGTCCTATGAAATCCAGCTGCTGTGAGCACACCAGATATTTATCATAATGATAACAGTATGGTAAATGGACTGTACTAAATGCGCTTTACTAGTCTTATTGACCTTACAGAAATAAGTTACTGCTATTTACCGCGCTTTTTCTGTCACATTCATACACAACATATTCATGTGTACGAAGAGCTGTCAGAGGCAATTTAGGGTTAAGTGTCTTGCCCGTGGACACGTCAGCATGCTGACTTGGGGAAGGTGGGATCCAACCACCAACCTTTGGGTTACTGGAAAACTGTCTCTACCTCCTAAGCCACAGGCGCCACATCTGTGAACAGAACAAAATGTGTGATTTTGATGCACTTACAGCCTCACCAGAGATGGTGTTTTGTGTCATGCTACAGTGTGAAGGGGATGATTTTGATGTTGTCAAACTGTAAACTAAATGAAAACAACTCACTGCATAATAAAAAATATACAAATTGATATTGAAATATTACAACTGTACCATTGCAGCACAGGATTGCAGCAGTGACTCATAATCTTCTACACGAGTCACCTGCCAAAAATATACAAAGATTTGTTTTAACAGGACAATATGAGGGAAGTTGCTCCAGTCAGCAAGGAGATGGTGTTGTACTGTACAGTATATGTGAAAGAGCAGGGTCTCAAGCCTCTTTTGACGAGCACTAGTTAATCCTTTTGTCTGAAATTCAGTTACTCACGCAGGACCAGGTGGAATAAATTCATAATTTTATGTTATTCTTATAATTATGATGGATAATAATGTTCACAGTTTCTACTACCAGTCACTTTTTTGGTTTGTTGGAGCATTTAAAAAAACGTTTGTATTTTTCATTGGATCAGCTGGGGAAGTACAAGACAAGGGAAACATTTTGAAAATTAAGTTGTAGTTGTTTTATCTGGAATTGGTTTGAAATAAAGATATAAAATAAAATAAAAAACAGACGTTGTTAAAATACACTTGATTTGACATCAATTATTCTTCAGAGCCTTCCTAAAATGCTTAGTTCATCTGATTAAAATATACTGTGGCTACTAGGAATTTACAAAATCACTTTTACTGGCTTTATTATCCGTGTACCTTACAGGGTGCAATGCACTCTTGTGATTTTAAGTCCAGGTTAAATTCATGTCCAGGAAGCTAAATCCTCTAAATCCTTTTCTTAATCTGTGTTAAGGAAATTGCTCCCATGTGTGTTCATGCTTATGACAGCACTATTAAGCCTCAGAATGAATGGCTTGCTGACATATGCAGCTAAACAAACAGCTGCCACTACTAGCTAACTAGCTTGTTTTGCCCTAAGGGGTCTACACAGGTTAAAGATGTTACACAGTCATTCACACAGTAGCAGCTTGATCGATTTGAAGGGCTTACTGTTGTTATACAACATTTTAGACACTAAAATGTGCCAAAAAAGTCTTCTGGAATATTCCATAACTTAACTGTTCTTAAGTGTAAGTGGATTCCCCCTAAACTCACACTTTATTACTCCCCCTGACACAAGGTTGCTATGTCTCAGACTGTGTTCCCTATGGGAGATAAGCTCATACACTCCCTGTATGTGTCTATGTGTGTCAGCAGGAAAGGATGAAGGTGTATGCCTGGACACTGTGTTTGTGTATATGCTTTGACACAAAGAGTCTGTGTGAGAGATCTTCAGTGTTCCACAATGGATGTGTATAAATGCTTTGCTGATAGCAAATCCCGAGAGGTGGCAGCCTAACCCAAACCTTCTTATGTCAATCATTGTAAGTCCATCTACGGTAAAACCGTAAATGTAAAACATAGCAGAAAATGAATTAGAACAAATAACACAGAATGACAACAACTTAAATCTGCATAAAAGCTTGAGAACCCTCGGGCAGAAGTTCCTGCTTCCATAAACCACGCCCCTTGGGATGCCACACTGCACCCACCCAGATGGTAAGCTGTCCCCAGCAATCCATGAGTCCACCACGTCCCACAAGTGCTGAGGAAGCCATCTTTGCCTCTGTGCTAGGCTGGGTGACTGGGCCTGGCTCTCTGCCTTGGATTCCACCCCAGTGGGTGCCAGAGGCTGGTCATCTGCCAGCCGGTCTCAATGTAGCCCCACCATCCTGTTCTGTTTGATTAGCCGAATCTGAAACCAAACATCAGACATTCTTTCAAGCACAGTGCATGGGACCACCCAGTGGCAGGCCAGCTTTCGGGAGAGACTCTTCTTCCTCTCTGGGTTGTGGACCCACACCTGGGAGTCCTCTCCCTTGCAGTGGAGGTAATAGGCCCATTTTTGCTGTGCCTCCACAAGAGCCTGTCTGGTCAGTTAATTCACCTCCTGCAGCTGCTCTCATAAGCTTGTTAAAGTAAGTTTGTCTCTCTGCTCAGGCTCCGAGGGAGAACCAGACACCCAGACCACAGGGGTGCGCAGTTCATAACCATACCTAAGCGCTGCAGGGGTGGGTTTGGTCAATTGCAGACCCGTATACCCACAATACCAGAGTAAAGGGACCAGGATGTCAACCCCCACTTGTTCCGTCCCACCTGGTACTGCTGCAAAGGGGCATGTGAGCGCAGACAAAGTGGAAGTGGCGGAGACCCAGGATAACTGCAGCAGCCGCAGTTGTGCTGTTGCTTGAATGCCCAACGAAGTCTGTTCAGCTGCTGTTGGCTCCACTGCATGCCGAGACAGCCACCACTTGCCACAGAGTGGAAAACAACCCTAGAAAGCTGGAAGAGGCAAACGTATCTGGGCAGATAGTTTCGCTAATGTGTCTTTATTATACGTTTTTACCATTGTGTAAACTTATTGACAGTTTGAGAAGTTCACAGACTTCTTTACCATGTGTAGAGCTAATCTGGACTGCCAGTTAGCTTTGCCATCATGTGTTAGCACAGTGGGCTTTTTATAACACCAACCATGACTACAGCTCACATGCATGTGCATAAACATGTTTGTAGCCTAGCATTAGCAAGAGTCAGGTTGGATTAGCTGATCTGGTCTGTGCTATCTAGTGTACATAGATGATAGATGTTTGTCTAATTTAAGTACTATTAATTGTGAATTAATACTGCTAATATTGAATAATAATTTCGAAATCTGGTCCTACCAAAGCACAACACAAATGTGCATACAGGGGCCCACTGGTTGGAGCCTGCGGATTAGGCCTAAAGAGTAAGCTCTTCCTGGACTTCCATGTTGAAGGTGGGTGTAGAGTTGTATATCAGTAGCATAGGCACCCAGGCTCTCTCCCTCTTTTCTCTGCCGGCGGATGAGTTGGTCTCTGGCATCATCTGCAAAGAGACGTTGGCAGATGTTGTATGACCCCCCTCAATTCTTATCCAGCTGTGCCGCTACTCTGGCTGAAGGTCTGTGAGTATCCGAAGTGCCGTCCCTTCCAGGGAGTGGGCGATATGCGAAATAGATCTAGCCTCCTACATTTATGTCAAAGTTCACCAGATCGATGGATTTAACTTTGAGATGTACAAAATTTTCTTCCGGGGGACCATGATCCCGGACCCCCCTAGAGTCTGACGAAATTACAGCTTCTTGGAGTTCGAAAAATGTTGGAAACATTAGGTAATAATCTAAATACATGTGCAAAGTTAGTAATGGGTCATTTTTTACTCCCTAAACGTCAATGTGTGAAGACTTTATCAAAACCTGTAAATGAGACTGAGAGAGATGGTGAATCTGTAACCAACCACTTTCTCTCCTCTCTCATGTGCTCGCTTAGAAGACCGCGGCGGAGCGGGTGAGTATCTACGTGTGTGTGTGTGTGTGTCAAGGGAAATTTCAGAGCACCCTCACTGAAACGTCGAGCAACCCCGTAGCACCAGCAAAAGAAAATCTAATGGTGAACGCACCAGATAATGATCACAAAGTGTGATCATGTTATATAGTTATATATGGTTCCTTTCAAACTACAAGTATTCTTTTTATTGTTGCTTTGTTTTCATTGTTGCACTTGGTGGTTGATTGTGTTTTTATTCTAGGTGATATGTTGATTTCTGTACATCTTCTGCAATGGCCTAAAAGAACAGCAAGCGATCCAAAATGGTCCTGAAGGGCTTGTGTTACATGTGAAAGGTTTCATCTTACCTCAACAGTAGTATTATTCTTACTAGTTTTTAGTTGTTATTGTTTGCATATTAAATGGATGCTGGCTCATTGTGTTTTCATTCTAATTAATAGCCTAATTTATTTTGTGTCCAACTTGGGATGAAATTCGCAACAAACTCAAATGTCACGCACTAACGCAACAGCCAGTGCCAGTGCCTGGTTTTTGTTTTATTTTTCGTGCACACAGATTTTTACAAAATGTGTATAGGATTAAAGTCGCTTACTGCCCCTTTAAAGCCCAGTAGGCTATTTGGGGTCACCCAGGGTTTGTTGTTGGGAAAACACCATACTTTCTTGGTCGGCACAGTGTTTTCCACACAGAAATTTATGTTGTCAGTGATGCAGGTGGTTAGACTGTCAAATTACCTCCCCATGTTGACCGCACAGCACTTCCCAGTCGGTGGTGTCGAAACAGTCCCTCATTGCCATATTGGTCTCCTCAGACCATCCCCTCACATACCCTTTTGCTGGCTGTTTTTTATTTATCATGGGTATTTAGGCAGGGAGCAGATGAACCAGGTTGTGATCAGAGCGACCCAGCTGTTGCATTCTGACTGTGTATTCACTGAGTTGAGACTTTTTCAGACTGCCCCAGTGTATGGTGAGATTTGAAAACTCAGACAATAAATTCTCAACTTCATCAAATAAAAAGCTGGAGGCATTTACTCTTGTTCTGAAATACATTTGGTGATAGTCCAATGGCTTTTATCAGTTGGAAATTATGATAATCCACGCTAGATCAGCATAAAGTTCCCCATGCTGCAGGAACCGACTATGCATACATTCTGATGCTTTTGTTTTCTTGGTGTGTTTTGCTGGCAATGCGCCTGTACTTCCATTTCAGATTCCTCACTTAGAATTTTTTTGTTTGTCAAGTTCACAAAATTGTCTGCGGCTTCTTTCACGATGTCAAAATCTCTCAAATAGTTTTTCAGTTACTGGTGTGTTTCTTTACCCATTTGATGGGCGACCAGGAGATCCATCCCCCTGGTCTAGAGGTACTCTGACAAGGGCGAAGTCAGTGTGAAAATATGCAGGAACACAGCAGTCAAAACAGACTCATACTTTAAAAGTAAGTCAATGAAGTTGTGTGCTTTTACGCGCACAGCTGGTTTGTGTTTTTGGGTCCATGAATGAAATAATTTTTGGAAAATATTATTATTTTTATTTTTATCAATGATCTAGTCTGAGTGGCCCACATAGAGAGCGGCGCTTCTGGCATTTGCCCAAATTCCAGATTGCCAGTCCTTCACTGATTACACAAATAAATGTCCAGAAGTAGGTGACGAAAAAGGTAAATGCCCTCATTCAACAAGCCAAAAATCCCCCCTCCCTCTCTCTCACAATGCTCCACACTAACGTGTTTAGCATTTCAAGATTCAACCATCACAGCAGCCAGGAAATGCACGAGGACCCAAATATACAAAAAAATTAAGACGATGAAGTCACTCACCTTTTATGTCTACAGTAGTCCACAAATACATGATTCTTCAACAAAAACAGTACTGTTACATTGTCAAGGGTGCAGGCGAAGAAAGTGAAGTAAAATATTTGGTCCAAAACACAGATACACGAATATAAGTCCAGAAGTAGGTGGCAAAACATTTAAAATGTCCAGCGCTGCAGCTAAGGGATGCCCTCTCTGTGACCCCACCGCCATTCCAGATACACAGACTCTACAGAATAGTCTCAAAATGGTGGCCATACTCACTGATATCCAGTCTGACCTCACAGGAGCAATTCCAGCTCTAAGTCAAGCCAATCACAGTGAACTGTGCTGATTACTGATGTTTTATGGAGCCAGTGAGATTCTGAATAGGCTGATGTAAAGTTTGTCAGGGTATCGTAGTAAACTAAACTGGAGTTTCATGCGTAAAGTGCAGTAGTCGGTCAATTTCAGTGCGCATGCATGCGTCATAATGCATTGTGAAAGTGTAATTTATTAGAAGAGTGTCCAAATTTTAGAGCATAGACATATCCTTAGATAAACATGTCAGTTATATATTCATTTTTTGTTTTAGTCTTAAACATTTGAACTGGAAAAAGGTAGGGCTTTATGCTATGGTCTCATTGTGTTTTCCAGCTTATAGGTCTCAGCTACAGTCAGTCTGCAGGCATTTGATTTAAAAAAAAAAAATCCAGGCGAGAAAATAAGCCTTTAAATCCAGTGCATTCATACTAAGGTAACTCAATTCCAGTAACACGTACAGTGATTCTGAGTGTAGTATGTAACCTTTTAATAAAGACCGAGAACATGCATGTGCTCTAAGAGTTCAAGAGCAGCATTCAGCAGCAGCAGTTTTTGGACAGGCATTTTTTAACCAATTTTACACAAACTTTTTGAGGTGTCAAGCCCCCACACATCCACCATCTTCTTCCTCCTCCCCTTTTCACGCGCACACACACATACACAGACTATATGGCTTGTTATGTCTTTTCATATGATTTTCATATAATTTGTAGCTTAGCGTATGAAATACATCTATTAATAGAAGTTGTATTGATTGTACATTGATATTGCTCACATTAATAAATGCTTTTATATTTTAAAGGGAAGTCGTTTTTGTCTTATTTGCATGCAAATTGAGATGAAGGCTGAGTCAGTGCTCATATTCACACCTTCAGTTCACTTCATAAATGCTCATATTTTCAACATATGAAGATTTGGGGTGAAAAACCTTAATTTTGAGACTGAATTCACTGATTTGGTTTTTGGTCCCGGTTTCTGGGTGGTGCCCTGTTGCTATCAACATTGATTAATAAGCTTTAATTATTCTAATAATTCATAATTATCTTTGATAATTATTATTTATTGCTAGTAACCAAATTAGCTACTATCACTGGCAAAACAGGTGGCTGTTTGTCCCCAGAAGCTTTTGTTCTATTGGCTTGTACAGTTCAGGGAGCAAGCTGCAGCTACCAATGACATCAGTCATGAAGCAGTACAAGACAGCAAAGCTCTCATAGCCATGATGATAAGGGACAGCGAGGATTAGGTAGTCCAGCAAGCAGACATCAGTATCCAGACAGGACGCAAGTGGACAGCTGGCAGTCCGTTGAGAGAGGTGGAGGAGCAGCTTCAGCACATTGACATTGTGGTTACAGTAAATCAGGGGAGGCTGGACCTAGCCAGCATCACCAAGGAAGCAAAACCAAAGGAGTGCCTAAGTATCGAAGTCGAAAGACCACTGTATTATGTGTAACAATAATTATTCTCTGAGACACAGAGACAAGGTAAGTGCTTCTTTACTGTCGTACTCGGTTCACATTAGAGACAGGCACTGCCGTAAAGTGATATCCTCGTTACTGTATTAACCCTAATACTGCTGCCATTATTACTGTAATAAATGTTCTAGGTATCAAACCACTACATTCCTCCCATACATAATTACAACAAGACTAAAAAACTGTACTGTCATATCTGTACTTATTAAACTTGATATGCCGTGCTTGAATTATGTTAACAACTTGTCACGAACATTATACTTAGCACTGAACTGGAACACTAAATTCAATCCCGATTATCTCTACATGAAAAATAAGAGATTAAAGCTCCCATATTTTACACCTTTTCAACATGTTTATATTTGATCTCTGAGGTCCCCAAAACATGTCTTTAGAGTTTTCTCCTTAAAATACCCCTCAGGTCCCGCTTTCTGTGATCCTATAAAACCCTCTATTTCAGCCCTTCTCTGAGTGAGCTGTTTCTGTGTTTGTTGCTTTAATGCAAATGAGCTTTGGCTGGTCTCATCCCTATCGGAAAGTGGATGTGGTCTAGTCTTTCCGGGGCCTCGCCCCTTTGTTTACACTGAGCGAACACAGACACGGCTGGTCCAAGATAAATGATAAAATAAAATTAATCCACTGGGTCTTCAGATTCTCAGATGTGGGGAGAATATGGGGACTTCTGTGTCCGTTTGTACAACCAACAACAGAGCAACGGGCGTGCTTTCCTCGTATCTTTGACATCTCTGTTTACCGGAGCCGTCAGGAAATGTAACATGCAAGATAAATTTACCAGGTTTCTGTGGGCGTAAACCACACAAAGCTCTGGGAGTGTCACCCTACCTGGAGAAGGTTATGAGGCCAGGCTGAGGCCCCATATGACATCACGTGGGGCAGAGAGCTGAACGGCTGGTTTGAGCACATGTTCTGTGAAAGGTGGAGAAAACAAAAGAGAGGATGGAGTGTTAAGATTTTTGGGGGCTTCGTAGACACCCTGGGGACACATATTGCCATGAAAAGTGTATTTTGCATAATATGGGACCTTAAAGTCTTTTGAGTGCTGTCTGCTGCCTTTCTGGATAGTCCCGTTCTTCTGGAACCGCTGTGCTACCTGTTCGTACTTCTCAGCCTGTTGAGTCATCTTTAGACAGTTCAGCGGGAGTGTGTTCAGTGACTGTATGAGGAGTGTTTCTTTATGTGAACAGGAACTGAGCAAGCCATTGATGGGGTGCCACGGACTGAGCTTCCAGTCGAGTACAGGCTTTCTCGAATATTTGCACGGTTCGTTATTCTAGAGAAACTTCTAAAACTCTGCTGAGAGAACTGGAGAATGGAGGACCATTGTCTGAAACTAGCACCTTTGGTAGGCCATATGACGCAAAGAGGTCGCTGAGAAGTTTTGCAGTCTTCTCAGCTAGGGTTGTCCCTTAAAATACGTAATCGTCCCGTATTTGACAATTAAATGTATTGATTCAAAATGGGATGCTATTTGTTCCGTATTTTCATCTCACACACGTTGCGCAAAGACCCACCTTTGCGCAAAGGTTGCACCTTTGGTTCGATTGGTGATGTTTGGACAAAACCAATCAGAGGCATAGTAGGGCAGGTCTTCTTCGCAGAATGCAAGGGGGGTATGAAGCACTCCTCCAACAGAGAATCAATAGCGTTTAAAGAAATATAAACATGAGTGGGACGAATTAAACACTTGGCTGGGCAGTTTTGGTGAAGTACAAAGCCAATCAGGTGTTTTACGTGGCGCATTGTGGCCCGGCAGACATTAAACCACATGCCTCCGGAGAACAACACACATGACATATTTTAAATTTTCCCTCATTAAAAATCCAGAATCTATAAATATGTAAGTATTTAAATTTTCAAAAGTTGAACTATTGGACACTAGATGTTTCCTACTCCACTGTAAATTGAGTTCTCAGTGTATGTATTATCATTATAATTATTGTTATCATTATTTTCAGTGGGGGTGACTTTATCCCTGGTCTATCACTCCACAGAGAAAAGGGGAAAAAAAGCTTTCTGATGAACCAATGACGCTGTATGGTAATGTCCCTGTGGTGCTGTAGCCCATGACTAAGGGTGGAGAAGTGCTGTTGCAGGCCTGTTCAGTGTGGTTTCGCATGCTGCTGTTGTGCCTCACAAAATGTAGGATTTGACCATGTGGTCCTTTGTTCCAAATACAAAGGAAAAGAGTAAGAGAACTCCCATGATGCCTCACCTTGAACACCTTCGGTGTGAAATCCCTTCCAAGTTCCAGTTCCCATTAATCACTGTGTCCAATCCCCAGGGGGTCATCAGGCCAATAAAGGCCCAGCTCAGCCACCATTCTCTCTCTTTCTACCTCTTACCTCAAGGAGATAACATCTCCCTCTCCTATCTCCCTCAAGGGAGTAAAGACCTCTCTTCTCCATGCAGGCCGGCCTGAAGGACCATCCAAGGCTGTAAAGTCTGGTTTCACATCAGTGGTTACGACACAAAGTCTTGCAAGCTGACAGGAATGTCAGGAATTTAACTCTGTAAGGAGTGGAAGGACACTGAAACCACACAGCACAACTGTTGCATACTGTACTCACAAACAGTACCCCAAAAGGACTCTTCCTTTTATTTTTCCATGGACTTGGTAAAGTAACCTGGGCATATAGAATGGCATAATATTGCAAAAAACCCTAACCCTCTCATTGGTAGAACTCCAAATCCTTCAAGCCTAGCTAACTAACAAAATGGTGATTTTGGTTGTACTTATTAATTCAACTATGAACCTGATTATTTAATAGTAATATTTCTAATAGTAATATTTTATTAATTTGATAGCCATAACTGATGAACAATATTGCTAAGACAAATGGTGCCAAATGGCACTATTACCAATGTCAAAGCACAACACTGCACACTGACCTTCAAAATTGAACTCTGTAAGGAGACGAAGGACACTGAAACCACATAGCACAACTGTTGCATACTGGACTCACAAACAGTACCCCAAAAGGACTCTTCCTCTTCTTTGTCCATGGACTTGGTAAAGTAGGCCATATAGAATAGCATAATGCGGAACAGTTAAGCATATGTTTAACTTTTGGGAGAGCAACAACACATCAAAGTTTTAATCACTTACAGTTCTCTCCCTCTAATAGCGACTCGCTCGGTAACTCACAACAGGCTACTCTGTCTTATCTCTTTTCATTGTAGCTCAGCTATTTAGCTTAGCTAGTTAGCCTTAGCAAACTATGGCGTCTCCCTCTCCTGCTCTCTCTTGCTCTGGGCGCTCAATGTTTAGTTACTCCTCTGACTTAGCGATAATGTTACATGTAGAAAGTGTAGTTTATTTGCCACGATGGAGGAAAAGCTCAGTCTTTTGGATACTTGGCTGTGCACCATGGAGAGTAAATCTTTAGCTGATACTACTAGCCAGCTCCCACTATCCGGTGCGGGCCACCTTAACAGCTCCCGAGCAGCCGGGAGAACAGGGCGGCTGGGTGACTGTCTGCAATAAGAAGCATAGTCCTAAACTGAAGCCCACGGTTTACCACCAACCACTTTGCATCTCCAATAAATTTTTCCCGCTCAGCGACACTTCCGCTGAAGAAACAACTCTGATCATTGCCGACTCTATTTGCGGGGACATAAGGTTAGTGAAACCAGCTACCACAATCAAATGTATCCCTGGGGCTAGAGCAGGGGACGTTGAATCCTATTTAAAACTGTTCAGAGTTAACCTTTCAATAAAGACCAAGAACATGCATGTGCTCTAAGGGTTCTAGAGCAGCATTCAGCAGCAGCAGTTTTTGGACAGGCGTTTTTGACCAATTTTACAGGAACTTTTTGAGGTGTCACACCCCCACATTACTTCCTAAGACACATCCGCCATCTTTTTCCTCCTCCCCTTTTCACGCGCACACACACTATAACCCTAACCCTAACCCTAACCCTGGCCAAGGATAACCGAAGATATGATAAAATGATTATTCACGTCAGCAGTAATGAAACCCGACTACGCCAATCGGAAGTCAAAAAAGTGAATATTGATTTGATGGGCTCACATCAAGCCCATCAAATCAATGTAGTTTTCTCTGGACCCCTGCCTAACCTCACTAGTGATGACATGTATAGCCGCACGTCCTCATTAAACCGCTGGTTGTCAAGGTGGTGTCCAGATAACAGCATGAGCTTCATAGATAACTGGCGCACATTTTGGAGAAAATCTGGTCTGATGCGGAGAGACGGCATTCATCCTACTTTGGATGGTGCAGATATAATTTCTAGAAACCTGACTGAGTTACCTAGACGGTCAAAACCGTGACAGTCCAGACATGCATTCCCACAATACCCCATAGAAACTGTCTGCCCGACAACTTCAACTATCTACAAAAAAATTAAATAAGAGAGGTGTGACACATTCAAACCTTAGAAAATCAACACTAATTAAAGAACCACAAAATAGAACGACTAAATGTGGATTATTAAATATTAGGTCACTCCCATCTAAATCTTTATTAGTGAATGATCTGATAACTGACTCTCACTTTGATTTATTCTGTATGACTGAAACCTAGCCAGTCAGAAGAATATGTTAGTTTAAATGAATCAACACCTCCCACTTATAAAAATATTCATATTTCTCGGACCACAGGCCGAGGAAGAGGGGTAGCAGCAATTTTTCAATCAGACTTATTAATTTACCCCTGACCCAAAATTAGCTTTAACTCATTTGAAAGCCTAACTCTTAGCCTCATACACCCAAGCTGGAAATACAAAAAAACAGTTCTGATAGTCATTGTATATCATCCACCTGGCCCTCACTCTGAATTTTTATCTGAATTTTCAGACTTTTTATCTGAGTTAGTGCTTAGCACAGATAAAGTCATTATAGTTAGTGATTTCAACATTCATGTGGATATTGCAAATGACAGTCTAAGTTCAGCTTTTATTTCACTAATAGACTCAATTGGTTTTATTCAAAATGTAAACAAACCCACTCACTGTTTTAATCACACCCTTGACCTCGTTCTGACATACGGCATAGAAATTGAAAAATCTAATAATATTTCCTCGAAAACCTCGGTTAGATTACTTCTTAGTGACATCTGAATTCTCGATTATTAACTCGAATTCGGAGAAAAGTTCAAGTCAATTCAATTCAATTTTATTTGTATAGCGCCATATCACAACATACATTGTCTCAAGGCCCTTAACATAGTGAGGTCAATATTATAGGGAAAAACCAACAAATCCCACAATGAGCAAAGCACTTGGCGACGGTGGAGAGAAAAAACTCCCTTTTAACAGGAAGAAATTTCTGACAGAACCAGACTCAGTTGTGGGCGGTCATCTGTCTCGACCGGTTGGGGTGAGGAGAATAATGGGGAAGAGAGGAGAAGTGGGCAAAAAGAGGGTGGAAGGAGAGACAGTAGGAGAGAAGAGAGAGAGAGGACAGTTGTACAACCGCCGCTTTAATCTCTACCAGACTGATACTTATAATTAAAAAATACAATTATGTTGTTGTTATTATTAGTGAGGATATTAATATTAATAATAATAATAACAATAATAATGACGGGTTTGGGTCCTTCAGCTCTGGGGTCAGAGATACACTAGGAGAGATAGAAAACACAGACACGGTTAGTGACATGTACTGTAAACATATCGGGGGATAGGGGCGTTGTATAACAGTTGCTACCAGACTGATACTTATAATTAGTGAAAACTGACACTTATAAATACAATGATATTATTAATAATAATAATAGTAATAATAACAATGACGGGTTTGGATCCTGCAGCTCTGAGGAGAGAGAGAAAACAGAGTTAGTGACATGTAATGTAGATACATGGGTGAGAGAGAGAGAGAGAGATCGAAAAAAGTGGGAGAAGGAGAGAGAGATAAAGAGAGAGGGAGAAGGAGAGAACGGGAGAGGGAAAAAGATGCTCATGATATATTAAACACCTGAGCAGGTCTAACTATAAGCTTTATCAAAGAGGAAGGTTTTAAGTTTAACTTTAAATGTAGACAGGGTATCTGCCTCCCTGACACAAACTGGGAGCTGGTTCCAGAGGAGAGGAGCCTGGTGGCTCTGCCTCCCATTCTACTTTTACAGACTCTGGGAACCACAAGTAGTCCTGCATTTACAGAGCGAAGTGATCTATTGGGATAATATGAAACTATGAGCTCTGTAAGATATGATGGAGCTTGATTATTAAGGGCTTTGTAGGTTAGGAGCAGTATTTTGAATTCTATTCTGAATTTTACAGGAAGCCAATGCAGAGATTCTAACACTGGAGAAATATGATCTCTTTTTCTAGTTCCTGTCAGAACTCGTGCTGCGGCATTTTTGATTAACTGGAGGCTTTTCACAGACTTATTGGGGCATCCTAGCAGTAATGAATTACAGTAGTCCAGTCTAGAAGTTAGAAATGCATGGAATAGTTTTTCAGCATCCTTTTGAGATAGGATATTTCTAATGTTCTTGATATTGCGCAGGTGAAAGAAGGCTGTCCTAGAGACTTGTTTTATGTGTGAGTCAAAGGACATGTCCTGGTCAAAGGTAACTCCAAGGTTTCTCACAGTAGAGCTGGAGGCCAAGGTAATGCCATCCAAGGTAACTATATGATCAGATAATGTTTCTCTGAGGTGTTAAGGGCCGGCTATAATGACCTCAGTTTTTTCTGAATTTAGAAGTAAAAAATTATAAGTCATCCAGGCCTTTATGTCTTTAAGACAATCCTGAAGTTTGTCTACCTGATTAGTTTCATCTGGCTTTATAGATAAATACAGCTGGGTATCATCAGCGTAGCAATGGAAATTGATGTGGTGTTTTCTTATAATATTGCCCAAAAGGAAGCATATATAAAGTGAAAAGTATCGATCCCAGTACAGAACCTTGTGGTACTCCATGTCTCACTTTTGTATGAATGGAAGATTTGTTATTAACGTTAACAAACTGAAATCTATCAGATAAGTAGGACTTAAACCATTCTAGTGCTGTTCCTTTAATCCCAATGTGTTCTAGTCTCTGTAACAGAATTTTGTGATTGATGGTATCAAATGCAGCACTAAGATCTAAAAGGACGAGAATAGAAACATGTCCACTGTCTGAGGCAATGAGAAGGTCGTTGGTAACCTTCAGTAGTGCTGTTTCTGTACTATGATGTTTTCTAAAACCTGACTGAAAGTCTTCAAGCACACTATTCCTGTGTAAATAGTCACATAACTGCTTAGCAACATTTTTTCAAGGATTTTAGAGATAAAGGGGTGGTTTGATATGGGTCTATAGTTAGCTAAGATATCTGGGTCCAGAGTCGTTTTTTTGAGCAGAGGTTTAACTACTGCCACCTTAAAGGCCTTTGGTACATAGCCTGTTAATAGAGATAAATTGATCTTATCCAATATGGAACTACTGATTAAGGGTAATAAATCCTTAAATAGCCTTGATGGAATAGGATCTAAAAGACAGGTTGATGACTTGGATGAAGTGACAAGTGAAGTCAGCTCAGCCAGATCTATAGGGGAGAAGCATTCTAAATATAAATTAGCCTGGCTACAGTGCTGAAGAGGAACCTGGGGTTGTTTTTATTTTCCTCTATTAGTGAAGAATAATAATTTGTTCTGGCATTTCGGAGGGCTTTCTTATATGTAATTAAACAATTTTTCCAGTCTAGGTGAGAATCATCTAGACTATTGGAACGCCCTTTCCTTTCTAACCTACGTGACGTCTGTTTTAAAGCACGTGTCTGTGTATTAAACCATGGCGACAGTGTCAAGGGTGGAACGTAGTGAGGCTGCTGCACTATCAACAACATCATCAATTTGTGTGGGAGTAAAGTTTTGATAACTATCCTGCACTGTATCGACACATGGCAGTGGAGTAAATAACGAAGGAACTTTTTCTGATAGACACCTGCTGTAATAGAACTTTTCTCCAAATTCACTAAAGTTAATAATGGAGAATTCAAATGTAACTAAGTAGTGATCGGACAGAGGGTTTTGAGGAAATACTATTAGATTGTCAATGTCTATGCCATATGTCAGAACGAGGTCGAGGGTGTGATTAAAACAGTGAGTGGGTTTGTTTACATGTTGAGTAAAACCAATTGAGTCTATGAGCGAATTAAAGGCAGAACTAAGACTGTCGTTGGCAACCTCCACATGAATGTTGAAGTCACCCACTATAATAACTTTATCTGCGCTAAGCACCAACTCAGATAAAAAGTCTGAAAATTCAGATAAAAATTCAGAGTAAGGGCCTGGTGGTCAATATACAACGACTACAATAACTGGTTTTTGACATTTCCAGCTTGGGTAAAAGAGGCTAAGAGTTAGGCTTTCAAATCAGTTAAAACTATGTTTAAGTCGAGGGTTAAGCAAAAAGTCTGCTTGGTAGATTACTGCTACTCCTCCTCCTCGGCCTGTGGTCCGAATAATATGAGTATTATTATAAGAGGGAGGTGTTGATTCATTTAAACTAACATATTCTTCTGGCTGTAGCCAGGTTTCAGTCATACAGAATAAATCAACGTGCTGATCAGTTATCAGATCATTCACTAACAAAGATTTAGATGGGAGTGACCTAATATTAAATAATCCACATTTTATTGTTCTATTGTTAGGTTCATTTATAGGCTTTGTGTTGATCTTTATGAGATTTGTGTGAATTACACCTCTTTTATTTCCCTTTGGTTTAGATAGTTGAAGTGGTCGTGGGGCAGAAACAGTTTCTATGTGGGGGCGACTGCTGTAATAGAAGCGCAGAGAAGCATGTAAGACTGCAATTCTTTGTTTCCTGGTCCCAACTCTGAAATGTCACGGGTTTGACCGTCTAGGTAACCGAGTCAGGTTTCTACAAATGAGAGCTGCACCATCCAAAGTTGGATGAATGCCGTCTCTCCGCATCAGACCAGGAATTCTCCAAAAGATGCGCCAGTTATCTATGAAGCCCACATTGTTATCTGGACACCACCTCGACAACCAGCGGTTTATTGATGATGTACGCCTATACATGTCATCACTGTTCAAGTTGGGCAGGGGTCCAGAAAAATCTACAGAGTCCGACATTGTTCTTGCATAAGTACATACCGAATCAATATTCATCTTCATGAGCTCCAATTGGCGTAATCGGGTGTCGTTACTGCCGACGTGAATAATAATTTTACCATATCTACGTTTATCCTTAGCCAGCAGTTTAGGTGGGATTCAACGTCGCCTGCTCTGGCCCCAGGGATACAGACTGTGGTCGCTGCTATCGCTAACTTCACGTTCCTCAAAACAGAGTCACCAATGATCAAAGTTGTTTCCTCAGCGGATGTGTCGAGAGGGGAGAATTTCTTAGAAACGTGAAGTGGTTGGTGGTGAACCGTGGGCTTCAGTTTAGGACTATGCCTCTTATTGCGGACAGTCACCCAGCCGCCCTGTCCTCCCGGCTGCTCGGGAGCTGCTGGGGGAGCTGAAGGAACTAAAGAAGCTACACTGGGGCGGCTCGCACCGGCTAGCGGGGACTGGCTAACAGTATCAGCTAACGACTTACTTTCCATGGTGCAGAGCCGCGCTTCTAACAGACTGAGCCTCGCCTCCATCCTAGCAAACAAACTACACTTACTACAAGTATCACTATCGCTAAAGGAGGCAGAGGAGTAACTAAACATGGAGCAAACAGAGCAGGAGACAGCAGGAGAGGAAGAAGCCATTGTTAGCTGCTAAAGCTAACTAGCTAAGCTACGGTGCGGAGTGCAGATAAGAGCGTGTCAACCGCTGTGAGTTAGCGAAAAGAGGAAGAGAACTGTGAGTGTTTAGACTAAACAAGGGAGAGTGGAGCGGATAGTTTCCAAATAGTTAGAGGAAACCGCAGAGAGACGAGGAGGAGCGGTGGATAAACAGTTCATAGAAGCGACAACAACCGGAAGTGACACAATACGTTACCGCGAGAGTTCCACATGCCAGCCTAAAGTTCTATTACAGCAGGTGTCTATCAGAAAACTCTGTAAGTAAATTCAAAGAAAATATTCAATTGTTATTTACTCCGCTGCCATGTGTCAGTACACTACATGATAGTTTCCAAAACTTTACTCCCACACAAATTGACTATCTTGTTGCTAGTAGAGAAGCCTCATTGAGTACCACACTCGGCACTGTCACCCCTCTGAAAAAGAAGATAGTTAAACAGAGGAGGATAGCTCCATGGTTTAATGCACAGGTGATTCTCACCTAGACTGGAAAAATAGTTTAATTACATGAAGGAAAGCCTTCAGAAATGCCAGAACCACATATTATTCGTCACTAATAAAACAAAAACAACCCCAGGTTCCTCTTCAGCACTGTAGCCAGGCTGACATCGAGTAAAAGCTCTACTGAACAGTCTATTCCTCCAACTCATAGTAGTAATGATTTCATGAGCTTCTTTACTAATAAGATTATTACCATCTGAGAAAAAAAAATGATCAGCTTTTTCCCACTACATGGCACAGACACACTTTCCAACACAGTAGCCTCAGAACCAACAGTATCTCCTAATTTATATTTAGATTGCTTTTCAATATAAATCTGGCTGAGATGACTTCACTGGTCACTTCCTCCAAGCCAATAACCTGTTATTTAGATCCTATTCCATCAAGGCTATTTAAGGATGTATTTCTGTAAATCAACAGTTCCATATTAGATCAGATCAATTTATCTCTACTAACAGGCTACGTACCATAGGCCTTTAAGGTGGCAGTAGTTAAACCTCTGCTTAAAAAGCCGACTCTAGACCTAGATATCTTAGCTAACTATAGACCAATATCAAACCTCCCCTTTATCTCTAAAATCCTCGAAAAATCTGTTGTTAACCAGTTATGTGACTATTTACACAGGAATAGTCTGCTTGAAGACTTTCGGTCAGGGTTCAGAAAACATCACAGTACAGAAACAGCACCGCTGAAGGTAACCAAAGACCTTCTCATGGCCTCAGACAGTGGACATTTCTATTCTTGTCCTATTAGATCTTAGTGCTGCATTTGATACTATTGATCACAAGATTCTATTACCGAGACTGGAACACATTGGGATTAAAGGAACAGCACTAGAATGGTTTAAGTCTTACTTATCTGATAGATTTCAGTTTGTTAACGTTAACAACAAATCTTCCAGTCATACAAAAGTTAGTCATGGAGTTCCACAAGGTTCTGTGCTGGGACCGATACTTTTTTTTTTAAATATGGTTCCTTTAGGCAATATTATAAGAAAACACCACATAAATTTCCATTGCTACACAGATGATACTCAGCTGTATTTATCTATGAAGCCAGATGAAACTTATCAGGTAGACAATTTTCAGGACTGTCTTAAAGACACAAAGGCCTGGATTACAAAACTGAGGTCATTGTACTCGACCCTAAATCCCTCAGAGAAATACTATCTGAGCATATAGTTACCTTGGACGGCATTACTTTAGCCGGCATTACTTTAGCCGGTAGCTCTACTGTGAGGAACCTTGGAGTTATCTTTGTCCTTTGACTCGTACATAAAACAAGTCTCTAGGACAGCCTTCTCTCACCTGCGC
This sequence comes from Scophthalmus maximus, assembly GCF_022379125.1. NCBI lineage: Eukaryota > Metazoa > Chordata > Actinopteri > Pleuronectiformes > Scophthalmidae > Scophthalmus > Scophthalmus maximus. The sequence continues at coordinate 25,529,801 of NC_061524.1, forward strand.
AATTTCAAGAACAATAAAAACATCCTATTTCAAAAGGATGCTCAAAAACGAGTCCATGCATTTATCACCTTTAGACTGGACAACTGTAATTCATTAATGTTAAGATGCCCTAATAAATCTGTAAAGGGCTCCAGTTAATCCAAAATGCTGCAGCACGAGTTCTGACTGGAACTAGAAAAAGAGATCATATTTCTCCAGTGTAAGCGTCTCTACATTGGTTTGCTGTAAAATCCAGGATTGAATTCAAAATTCTGCTCCTCGTTAAAAAAGTTGAGCTTTCTCTTTTGAATGTTTATGTTCAGTGGGTATCTGCCTAATTTTGCTCTGCATGTGTTTGTTGGTATATTTCTGTGTACATGTAAAATGTATCTGCAGAATACTGCATGTAAGCATTCTGTTGGATGTTTGTCCTAACGGATGAAGCTCTGATGACTGAGTGGACCCCACACTTCACTACCCTATAGCACAATGGGCTGGATGACACTATCAAATATTTTAAGCCAGATTTTAATTGGATATTGTAAAATTTTCTCTTAATTTCAAGCTCTTTGAGCTTTTTCTTTTAATGCGTTCACTACCGTGTTGAAACTCCCTGATGCTGTGATGGTTATACCAAGGTAGGTATAACTTATAGTAAGTTCAATGATACGGTTGTTTATGGTGAATTGGCATCTGGGGCGTTTTTGAAAGATCATGATATTTGTTTTCTTCATATTTGCAGTCAGGGTCCATATCTGACCGTACTTTTCTACTATGTCCAGCTGTTGCTGTAGTCCTTGTTCAGTAGGAGACACTAGAACAAGGTCATCAGCATAAAGCAGAGACTTCACCTCTCTATCAGGAAGGGAGAGGTCAGGCAGCACATTTATCCAACTCAGCAGCAAGTTCATTGATGTAAATATTAAATAAAGTTAAGCTTAAATTGCAACCCTGCCAAACACCTCTTCTCTGGGTGAAGAATTCAGTTTGTCTGAATCCAATTTTAACAGTACACACATTTTCCAAATACATTGATTTAACCAGATCATAAGTTTTCCCCCCTAAACCACAGTGTAGAAGTCTGAAGAAGAGCCTTTCATGCCAAATAGAGTTGAATGCTTTCATGAAATTAAAAAACAAGTGAATATCTCCAATTTGACTTTTACTGAAGATGCAGTATTCTTTTATAAAGAATGCTACAGAATAATTTACCTAAACAGCTGCTGACACAGATGCCACAGCAGTCATTAGGGTCTGATTTGTCCCCACTCTTATGAATGGGGGAAATGGGCCCTTTGCACCAGATGTCAGGAAAACATCCTGATTGTAATACAGTATTGAACAACTTCAACACTGCACCCTGTATCTCCAGGGTCCTGCCTTTAAGCGTTTAATTTTTAATACTGTCTGGACCACAAGCTTTCCTCGGCTGGAGACATTTTGTCTGTGTGGTCAGTTCTTTCCAAGTAATTGGGGAATCAAGAGGCTTTTGGTTGTCTTTAATTGTTTCTTCTAATGTTTGGAGTTTTTCTTTTATAATACATTGATCTGAATTGATTTGATTTATTGGTATGTCTTTGTACAGATTTTCAAAATGTGCTCTCCAGATGTCACCATTTTGGATGGCTAATGTCTGATGTTGTTTTGTGTTGAAAATGTTCCACATATCCCAGAATTGAACTTGATTTATGGCGTTCTCAATATCTTAAAGTTTTATGTCGGTATAATTTAGTTTTTTGTACGTAATTGTACATTTATATTTCTTTAAAATTTCATAGTATCTAATGCGTAAGGCTGGGTTGTTTGGTTGGCGATGTTTTTAATTTGCTAGTTTTATCAGGTCTTTTCTGATGGTCTTGCATTCTTGATCAAACCATTTGTCAGTGTTTTGCCTTTTAACAGGCTTCTGTTTTGGTTTAATGAGGTCAGATGCCTTGTGACATATCATATTGATATCATCAATTGCCTTGTTTACACCATCTCTGGTAGGGACATATTGGTTTTGGTCAAATATTGATATGTCATTCATCAGTTTAGGTGAGTTTAAGGCCATGATGAATTTGTCTCCGCTGTCTTTGGCCCATCTGTAAGTAGTATTCAATTCATACAGCTTATTGGGTTCCCTGTTAATGTTCCCTTTTTTGACCTGAGAGTTTAAAGAACACCTTTATTTGGTTGTGGTGTAAAAGGGGGGATTCCTGTCAGACAGTGAATGCAGCGATAGTGGAGGGGTCCATGTCAGTGATTGCATTGATAGTGGAGGGGTCCATGTCAGTGATTGCATAGTCTACTACACTAGACCCAAGAGCTGAGGAGTATGTGAATCTCCCGAAAGAGTTCCCTTGTAGAGTTAGCTGGTTCTAACTAATAAATAAGCAGAGAGAGGTTTCCAGCATGTACTCTTGAAGCGTGACTTTCTTTTATCCCCCTCCTTTACAACCTACCCAGCCTCACCACTAGGGGCCAACGTCACATCCTGTGTTCTACAAAATCCATTAACACTACATCCCCCTTTCTAAGATCAGTTATACTGGTACATAACTCAAGATTAAACTAACACCTCTGTACTGTAACAGACTATATCAAAAGTTAACTGTTCCTTTTCTGATCTCCATGTTGATGTCATGGATGACATGAGGAGGGGTGTCTGTCCTAGGCAGTAGGGTGGAGATCACAATGCCGGTATCAGGGAATTCCTTACTGGCCTGCTGTGAAATTTTCCTCACTGCCTCAGCAGTGTTCTTACGGAGGCTGTGCAGGTCATTTGTTCCTGTGTGGATCACCAGGTATTGAAGGCTCCTGAGGGTCTCTTTTCTTAACAGCTTCATTACCTGGCCTGTGGTGCTGCAGCGTTTACAAAGCACTTTCTTACCAGGAATTTCCCGTTTGAGTCAGCCAGCAGGACTACTTGTGGGGCTTGTTCTTCAGGCTGAGTGGAGGGAAACTGGGATGGGCAGAGCTGGCTGTTGGCAGCTGGCTGTGTGGGTATAACAGGAGTTGCCAGGGTGTTGTTGGGCTGGGTGCAGGGCAGCGATGGTGGGATAGAGACAAGGCAAAGGTTTGGGACACTGGCAGGGAGAGTCTGTGTCTCTGTAGTTATTGTGAGGACTGCTGAGAGTTGATATGTCAGGTGTTGGACTTGCCTGGTGCTCCTTTCTCTTTTTTCAGCATCCTCTTTCACTTTGGCTAACTGAGCGTGGAGCACCCTGTTGTCCTGTTTTAGGGCCTCTACACTTTCTCATCCTTGTCAAGGTGTTCATCTTTACAGATCTTTAACCTGCCTCCTGAGCCTATGCCTTCACTGGATACGTATGCATAATTGTTAAAGGGGCCATATTATGCTCCAGGCACCTTTTCAGCCTGCCTCCACGTATATTTGGTTATCTGGGGTGTCTGCCAGCCCACGGAGAATGAAAAGAAAACAATGAGTCGTTGATTCGTGGTTTGGGTTGATCATGCAGACGGTCTGTAAATGAGCCATTCACAGCCCGGGCGTCAAGTGACGTAAGTTGACTCCTGCTACTGGGGCGACCACGCCCCCAACCTGAGCAGCACCTCCCCCCTTGAAGTGCGGAAAAACAGATAGCGTCTACGCTATAATTTTCTCTGCTGCCGGCTTGCGGCATTTGGTCGCGGCTGCCGCCGGCCGGTTGCGGCTCCCGGCTTGCTGCGGGCGCGGCTTGCGGCCGGGATGTCGTTAACGTTCTATCGCCCAGCCCCTTGTACTCTGTGTGTAATTATGGAGAACGTGTTCGCTGGGCCTCCCGGGTCTCTACGTCGTGTGTGTGCCTTGTTACGTGCGACTGTTGTCATGGCAGCGCAGACGCGGGGAGGAGCGAGGAGGAGCGAGGCGGAGCTTTGCGGAACACGAAGGGAGGGGGACGAGGAGTGAGCAGGAAAGCGCTGGAATCGACCGTAGTCTCACAGGGCTGTTTATACAGAAAGAGGAGGGTGCTGTGTGGCTTGATCCTTGAGGTGTTTTGACATGGAATGGCAAAGACATGTAGTGCACACACCTGAAAACCAATGTAACTTGTGTAAAAGGGGGCATAATATGGGCCCTTTAAACACAGTATCTTTCCAGGTGTGGATGGAATCAGTGAACAATATGAGGTTGTTCTTCTTCCTTTTGTCTTTTTGTTGGGTGTAGTCAGTAAAGAGGACCTCTGGGTTTTCACGTAGTGTCTTCTCCTTGTGTTTCTCCCTAGCTGGTGCACTCTTACAGTTAACAGGGTATTCAACCTCCCTGCTCTCTGTTCTGGGAGCTGTGCTGTGCTTAGCTGCCCTCTGATCGGTTTCCATGGCAGCCACTTGTTTACTCTAAAGGGGCTAGCCTAACAGTTTACTTTGTTAGCTTTGCTAGCCTTTAAACACAGATTTTTTTCTCTTGTCTTCATAAAATACCTCTTCTGTTATTGTTTTAGTTCAGTTTATCTTCACTAAATGTTGGAAACAGTGGTAAGTAGTATTCCAGTTGACAGTTGACAGTTAGCTAGTTGACAGTAAGCTTGTTGACAGTTAGCTAGTTGTTTTGATTTGGAAAATATATCAAAAGATTATATTCTTCCTTCTTTTTTGCTGATTGATGTTGTTATCTTTTCTTTAGAATCCTTTCTGAAGATTATAAGAAGGTTCTTTTGCAAAATGTCCCACTTGTTAGGTCCAAGTTTGAGATGTATTCAGGATCTCATTCTTGATGCAGCCAGTACTCTCAAAGAAATCTCTTTCTCTCTTCTCTCACCTGTCTCTCCTCTATTTGGCGCTATACAAATAAAATTGAATTGAATTGAACTGTATTGATATGATTCAATGTGTTTACTTGGTGTTCTTGTTATTACTATTCATTGGTTATTTTGATGCTAGTACCCTGTATCTAACCCCTGTTTTAACCTGACAACTCTTTGTCCTACTACAAACGTCCTTATTAAAGAAGCACAACTTGTGGTCGAGCCTAGACCTCTTTTGCTGCCATTTGTCGTTTCTTTGTTTTCCCCCATTTTGTTTGTAGAACTTCTCAGACCTTTGACCTCTGCAGCCTTCTTGTCTTTGTTCTCACTCTCTCTCACACACACACACACACACACACACACACACACACACACACACACACAAACACACACGTACACACACACACACACAACCCTGTATATATTTAAATTTGTTAGATCAGATATTGTTGTTTCAACTTGTTATCATTTTAAATAAATGTTATTAAATATACAATCTGGTCTATTTAATATTGCAAAAGTATTGCCAACCACTGACAGTTAGAAATTCAAATCCTTCAAGCCTTGCTAACTACCAATATGGTGATTTTGATAATTATTGTAATTATTAATTTGATTATGAATGGGAATTCCAAATTGATAGTGAGACTGAATCAGTAAATTGGCTACCATTATTCTTCCTTTGAAGGGTGGTTCCCCCAAGGTAACCTTGATGTTAATTTAATTAATTATTGCATATAAATATTTTTGTATTAATATGTTTTATTAATTTTGATAGACATAACTGATCAACTATATTGCTCAGACAAATGGTGCCAGATGGTACTATTACCAATGTCAAAGCACAACACTGGACACTGACCTTCAAAATACTCATCACAGGAAACTCCAGGCTAATTCCTTCATCTACGTTATTTAAGGAAGTTCCATTTTGTAAATCTGTCCCTGAACTTCTGTGGTATTATAACCCTTGACCCAGTCAGATGAAGGACTTTCGCAAGGATTGGGTCATATCTTGTCTCTTCTGTGATGTCTTTTGCAGAGTTGGGCAGCTCTTCAACAAATGACACCTGAAGTACTCTTCCTTTGTCTTCACTTTAAATGTTTATCTTGCATGGAAGACGTGATAAGGCATTAGCGTTGGCATGGTCACAGGGTCGTCTATACTGGATGTCGCGACTTTTCTGACAGATATTGCGATTATATTTGCACGCGCGCACACACACACACTGAAAGAGAGCGAGATGTGTTGAAGAGAAGAAGGGGAGAGAGCAGTGAATGAACACACAATGACATTGTAGACTTTAGCTGTCTCTGTTAGCAGTCTGTCTCTTTAACGAGGGAATAGTCCTGGTGTAGCTGCTGTGGCGCTGTGTCAAGCGCTGATACAGGTTGGTGGTGTTGCCTTGGGATGTAGTGACTGAATGCTTTGCACAATACCTTCTTTTGTTGCACATCTGTCGGCTCAAACCCGAAACACTCCTATATCACAGAATTAAATTTTCAAACGTTGCTTCTGGCTCCGCTAATGCAATGTTATCCTTTTGTCTCGTGTGTTGTTGGTAGGCGGATACACGGATACTCAGGGGCCCTGAGCAACTTCTGATGGTCTTGGTGAGAATGACTAGTAAATTCGAAGCATGGCATTTCTGACTGGATGGCATGACTGTTAAGTATAAACACTGGGTCAGATGCGTTGCATAACGTATTCTAATAAATCGCAGCCTTTTGCGATTTGCAAATCTTTCTGTTTCATATCGCGATTTAGATTTGAAAAATATTAATTGTTCAAACCTACCCAGGGCTCGATTTGAGCATAATTTTGCTCACTTGCTGAGAGAATCCTTGATGCAAAGGAAACTGGTTGTTCTTCCCCGGAGGGTAACACATGCAAAATAACCGCTCTGACACCATATGGACTGGTGTCACAAGTTAATCTCAGGGGTTTTCCTGGGATTAACACTTGCTGTTTAGGAGACGCCACTTGCAATTCTTGAAGGCGTCTTCACATTGTATAAGACAGGTTGATGGCTTGGATGAAGTGACCAGTGAAGTCAGCTCAGCCAGATCCACAGGTGAGAAGCAATCTTAATTAGGTGATAATGTTGGTTCTGAGGCTACTGTACTGGACAGTGTGTCCGTGCTATAAGTGGGAAGAAGCTGATCATTTTTTTCTCTGATGGTAATAATCTTATTGGTAACGAAGCTCATGAAATCATTGCTACTAAGAGTTGGAGGAATAGACTGTTCAGTAGAGCTTTTACTCTCTGTCAGCCTGGCTACAGTGCTGAAGAGGAACCTGGGGTTATTTTTATTTTCCTCTATTAGTGAAGAATTATATCTGGTTCTGGCATTTCGGAGGGCTTACGTATATGTAATTAAACAATCTTTCCAGTCTAGGTGAGAATCATCTTGATTATTGGAACGCCACTTCCTTTCTAACCTACGTGACATCTGTTTGAATGCACATGTTTGTGCATTAAACCATGGAGCTATCCTCCTCTGTTTGACTGTCTTCTTTTTCAGAGGGGCGACAGTGTCGAGTGGGGAACGTAATGAGGCTGCTGCACTATCAACAGCATCATTAATTTGTGTGGCAGTAAAGTTTTGATAACTATCCTGCACTGTATCGACACATGGCAGTGGAGTAAATAACAATGGAATTTTTTCCTTGAATTTACTTACAGAGTTTTCTAATAAACACCTGCTGAAATAGAACTTTTCTCCAAATTCAGTAAAGTTAATAATCGAGAATTCAAATGTATAGTGATCGGACAGAGGGGTTTTGAGGAAATACTATTAGATTTTCAATTTCTATGTCATATGTCAGAACATAGGTCAAGGGTGTGATTAAAACAGTTAGTGGGTCTATTCATATGTTGAATAAAACCAATTGTGTCTATTAGTGAAACTAAGATAGAACTAAGACTGCCGTTGGCAACATCCACATGAATGTTGAAATCACCCACTATAATGACTTTATCTGTGCTAAGCACCAACTCAAATAAAGCGTCAGAAAATTCAGATAAAAATTGAGAGTAAGGGCCTGGTGAACGATATACAATGACTAGATTAGCTCTTAGCCTAAGAGTTAGGCTTTCAAATGAGTTAAAGCTATATTTGGGTCGAGGGTTGAGCAATAAGTCTGATTGGAAAATTGCTGTTACTCCTTCTCCTCTGCCTGTGGTCCGAGGAATATGAGTATTATTATAAGAGGTAGGTGTTGATTCATTTATACTAACATTTTCTTCTGGCTGTAGCCAAGTATCAGTCATATAGAATAAATCAATGTGATGATTAGTTATCCGATAATTCACTAACAAAGATTTAGATGGGATTGACCTAATATTTAATAATCAACATTTTATTGTTCTATTTGTAGGTTTATTTAGCAGATTTGTGTTGATCTTTGTAAGGTTTGTATCAATCACACCTCTTTTATTTAGGTTTAGATAGTTGAAGTGGTCAGGGGGCAGAAACAGTTTTCTATGGGGTATTGTGGAGGCAACTGCTCTAATAGAAGTGCAGAGAAGCGTGTAAGGACTGCAACTCTGCTTCTTGGCTCCAACTCTGAAATGTCAGGTTTCTGGAAATGAGAGCTGCACCATCCAAAGTAGGATGATGTCGTCTCTTCACATCAGACCGGGAATTTTCTAAAAGGTGCAGCAGTTATCTATTTAGCCCACGTTGTTATATGAACACCACCTCAACAACCAGCGGGTTATTGAGGATGTGCGGCTATACATGTCATCACTGTTCAAGTTGGGCAGGGGTCCAGAGAAATCTACAGAGTCCAACATTGCTTTTGGATAAGTACACAACGGATCAACATTCATCTTCGTGACCTCTGATTGGCGTAATCGGAGGTCGTTACTGCCGACGTGAATAGTAATTTTACCATATCTACGTTTATCCTTTGCCAGCAGATATAAATAAAATTCAACGTCGCCTGCTCTGTGCCCCAGGGATACAGACTATGGTCGCTGGTTTCGCTAACGTTCCTCAAAATAGAGTTACCAATGATCAGAGTTGTTTCCTCAGCGGGTGTGTCGAGAGGGGAGAATTTATTAGAAACCTGAAGTGGTTGGTGGTGAACCGTGGACTTCATTTTAGGACTATGCTTCTTATTGCGGACAGTCGCCCAGCCGCCCTGACCTCCTGAGCGGGTCGGGTGGTTCTTCAGGAGCTGACCCTAGGAGTACCCAAGGGAAAAAAAATGTAGGAAGTTTTTGGTTTGCAACCACTACTTCTTCTACTATTCTATTACAGCCATGTTACGGTATAGCCTATACCGCCATCTTCTGACTAAACTGCTCTAGTTTATTCGCTCCAAACCAGTTGATGGAAACACATGTAATTCGCATTTTCTTTTTTGTGAAAGTCTATCCAGTTGTGTCTGGAGGCATTTTAGTCTGTCTCCGTTGGTAACGCCTCTTGGAAATCGAAAATGAACTGAGAGGTCCGGCTATGCCAATGCATATGATAATGGAAACATAGCTAGTGACTACTTTATCAGGTGTTATCAGGTGTTGTTGTGTGTTAATATATATGAAACACTGACAGAGAGTGTTAGAAAAATATCAGACAGAGAGACAAAAACACATATACAGTGTGATTATCCCTGAGCCAGTAAATGAAATATAGTTACAGCATGAAGTATGTGTGTGTGTGTGTGTGTGTGTGTGTGTGTGTGTGTTTGTCGGCACGTGTGAGCTGGTGTGTGGGCATCAAGAGGAAAAGCTCATAAAACCCATGATCACACTGATGAGGTCAGAGGGAGTGAAACCGGAGAAAGCCTTTCATTTCCTGTCTCATTCCATCCCTCTCTCTCCTATACCTCAACTCATCCACTCTTCTCTACCCTCCTGTCTATACTTTATTCCTGTGTTTTTCCACTCATGCCAAAGCCAAAAATCGTTCTTGTGCTCTAGCATTCTGAGTTCATAAATTATATAAACTTAATGATAAAAATGATAATTCAGAAACAAAAGACTGGTGTGTACCAGTCTTTTGTTTCTGAATTATCATTTTTGTGTATGTAAAAGGTCTGCAAAGTTAAAAACCCCAAAGTCTGCAGTAAAGGGAGCTCTTCTCCCCGACAGAAAACACTGCTCCCAAAGCCCCTGAAATGCCTCGTCTGTAGTTTGCAGGGTTCCTACACTATTTTCCATTTCAAAATTCCATTCTTTTTCCGGACTCAAATTTCCAGACTTCTCTGTAGATCTTTCAGATCATATTTGACATCTGAGTACAAATCCTTAACTGTAATATAATGAGCGTACATCACGACCTGAAGTGATCTATTGCTTTTATAAAATGTTTACAAAGTATGGCGAAATTAAAGTAATAGAAACACTACAATTAGATTTTTTTATTTCGTCAAAAAAGCATTTTTTTAATGACTACAAAAGAGGAAGTCCCTCCTGGCTGCCTGCACAGCGCACGGCTGTTGCTATGCAACACACTGTAGCCTTTTGCAGAATGATGGCTACGAGATGGTATCTGGGTTCGCAGGCAATTCAAGTTCGCAGGCTACTGTGGCCCATAGCCCACGCCAAAACTCGACCATTGCTTTGAGTTGTCGTAAGTTTCCTCAACTTCACTCCATCGCTACCCACGTCTACTTACGTCTTTCGTTCCTCAGTCATGGAGTAACACGGTGTCACAGCCAGCGCCACCTAATGAGAGTCGCGACAACTCCGTTCACTCCAATGGACCTTTTTTTTCTAGCAATGGTGGATCATGGAGCCTCTCAATAGTCCCGGAAGAGAGCAGCAGCGCATTAGAGTAGCAGCAGAATGGAGTCAATGGACCGTCTGTGTTGCACTTACGAAGGGTAAGACGTTTAAATAATCAGATTGTATATTATCAGCACATTTGAATCAAATCAACATGCGCATTAAAGCATTTTAGAAAAAAAAAATTTAACTTAAAAAAAAAGTATAGAGTAACAACATAGGCATGTCGGTCTGCTTTATTGGAAATGGATACATTTATTGACTACTAATGACCAAAAATCATGTTTTCTGTCGCTTTGAATAATGGATTCTAATTGTGGGCCAAGAACTTCCGGGAACTATCTGAAGTCTACATGGGTCACGTGACTTGCAAGCGTTTTTGACTTCCGTTGTCGCGACTCTCATTAGGTGTCTCTGGTCACAGCCATTGTATACACCCATTATACCACAGCTATGAACCAATCACATCACTTGATTTGAGCTACCCGTTACCACGGGTAGCTTTAATTATGTAAACGAATATTGTTATTTTATATATTAATATATTTGTAAATCATTTTATGAATAAATCATTTTAAAATCAAACATATTACATTCTGACTGAGTAGCTATGTTGCACTTCATACAGAGAAAGTCACGGTTTCTCCAGAAGGTTGATTGTGATGTGCTGACTGATATTGAAATATTGATACTTCCAGTTCCTACCTTACCTGTTCTACGACTGATGCTCATATTAAAAGATTAACATTCAGTAAGTTTGTGTAAATGTGTATTTTATCATCAACAGGGGAAAGAGAACAAAGTAACTAGCTGTCACCAGGATAATGTTAATAATGCCCGGTTGATAGGATCCTTCTGCCTACGTTTATCACTTCTTAGTGATAAACTTCGCCACAGCTATGATTCACTAGACTAGAGAGATTCTGTTTAGACTTCAGTCTGGAAGCACAAATATTTTTCCATACTCTTCCTTTTTCCATACTATACTTCCTTACTCCATACGACCTGGAAATTACTGAAATCAAATTCCATACTGCGTAGAAACTCTGGGTCTGGCCAAGACTTCATGCTTAAGGCATGCCTCCCATGCCACCCTCACCTAACACACACCAGACAACAGGTGCTTACCAGTAAGAGTCTTTATTAACCCCAAAACTACAACACAAAACAACTTTAAATGTTAATTATGTATCCCTCTGTCTCCTGAAAGATCCTGCACGCAGGCTATTTTAGCAGGGGAGTGATTAGTCTGTGTCTAATCACTCCCCTGACACAGCTGGGATGGTGGTGTCTCAGGAGACTGAGACACCTCACATATATAAACCATAAATGCCAAAATATTATGTATATGCATTACCTAAGGAACTTTACAGTAATTTAAAATATGTGTTACACCATATTTGAAACTACAGTAAAGCAGCAACATAATAAGCACTGCAACCAAGGTTCGTTTTCAGTGCTTTAGACTTTTATTGTTTTTTTTGGTCAGGCGGTCTGACAAATCAGAGATCAACAGAGACAGATACTTTACACTCAATGTTCGCTTAGCAGGACAAATTTACTAGCCGTGACAGACATTCCCTTTGCTACTGTGTGGTAAAATTTAAGATGACTGTGTCCACCTGCGTCTCCAAAGCTAAAGCTTGAACCTAAGATGAAGAGGGAGCCCTTTGTGACCTGTGATATTTTTCTGTTAACTTGACTTTTAACAGCCTAGGACTTATAGAATAACAAATGGCCAGATGTTTCATGTGAGACTGTGACATTCATTCAGTAGCTTGCTTACCATCAATTTACCTTCACATTTCACCAAAACCTCAAGGTGCACCTGATCTCAATCCATAACACAACAGTTCAGAAACAGTGCATCAAAGGATAACAGAGAACTACACTACTCCTGCAGTCACAAACTCTGAGGGGCAGCAGTAGCTGGCTGCCAGATTACCTCTGCCATCTGTGCACTCACGGTTAGTAGAGGGAGGAAAAAATAAGGTGGAAAAGCAGGAATGATGCTGAAAGAAACTGTGTTTACTTGCACAAATATGTTCCCCAAGAAAAAAAAAAACGCTGGAAACATTAAAATCAAGAGACTGGGCCAAGCTACAACGCATGAGATCACCAAACTAAAAGAAAGACAACAAAATTGCAAACTGCCACTTTTGATTAATCTTGGTTGAAAAAATCTCAGTTAAGTGAATATATTCCATTTGCTTCCCCAAGGGTAGATATTAAGGCAGCAGCACTAACCATGATTATGTATTCTACATTCAGTATAAGGTTCAACACAGGGGACCGCAGGCCTTCGCGGAACCATATTTTATGCGGGTTTTTTCTTTTATTATTTATTCCAGTTTCATGAACACAAACATTGGATAATGTGGAAAGGGAGGCTGGGATTAATTATGAAGCAGCTGATTAGAGTGTGTTTGTGTCTCTCCTGGGCTAATTGTGTCTGGGACAATGCCTAAAAAGCCTTCAGGCTTTTGCGCAGTCTGGAAGATAGAACACCACCCCATCCCCATCAATCTTTTTACATATTTTCTGTTGTCTGGAAGAAAAACTAAATTGGCATTAATTGAACCGTTTTGTATGAAAAATGCCAGAATTGCAGAATAAAAATTACAAGCCCTCACAAATAACTGTAGTCACTGTAAACATTATGAAGTAATCTGCAACTTTGAAGCTTTGTGTGCAATTTCCTGTCATGCATCAAATCCAATTAAAGAATAATAATAATGTTGATTAGTGACTTTATTCTAGAACCCTGATCAGGTCCAGGCCAATCCGTCCCCTCTGAGGGTCAACATTCAGGACCCGGACCTCCACCCGTTCTCCTGGTCCCAGAGCCAGGCTTCGGTTGCGTTGGCTGACAGGCAGCTTGTCCAGCGTTATGTTGCTCTTGTGGATGAGGCCTGATCGTCCCACGCCGATATCTACAAAAGCCCCAAACAAAGCAGCGTTGTCCACACGGCCCGTCAGCACGGTACCCACCCGCAGATCACTCATCGATACAATGCCCCGCTTAAAGTCTGCGTGCCCAAAATCTGGGGATGAAAGAGAAAGAGAGACCAAGAGACAGAATATGAAAAAAGTATGGGTGCCAGGCACATATGTTTGGAAAGAGAAACAGGAAATGGGGATACATGGAAGTGAGATGATGGGGCAAAAATGACAAACAGGCATTACATTTCAAGGGGTAACCAAATACTCTACATACTTTGGCATTTCTCTGCATTCTGTCCTACCCCACTTTCCACACAGGCTGCTCATGAGAGAACTTTTTCCTTTCTGTAGCATTAAAGCAAACAAGGAAGGCTCGCGCCCCAGGAAATAGTCCCGCCCAATTATCCTCCCCACAGCACTGATTTCATGCGGTAGCCTCGGCCCATCTGTTTACTCAGCTGAGCACAGACTAGGAGGCCAAGCGTGCTGCAACCGAATAGGGCCAACCTGAGAATGAACTTTGAAGCTGCGTTCTAAGAGGAGTTGGCCACTAAAAACTACTTTTTAGAACCAATTTTTTTTCTTTCACTTTCCATCCTTGATTTATGTAGGGACAAAAGGCAGAGTATCCTTGCATCTTTGAAATCAAGGACAAATCTACCTCATTAATAGTGACTATAAGTTAAATCAGTAATGTTTCTGGCTTTTGTTTTTTTTCATATATCTTCAAAATCTCAGTTCTCAGTGCCTTTTTGTCCAACATTCCTTTAGACATAGCAGTATAAAAGTCAGACTTTAACTTATACTTCATCTTAAGATGTGAATAAACTTGCTAAATCAACCTTACTGTATATAACACATTTAAAATGCATAACTGCTTGTGTTGTCGGGCCACAGGGAGGAAGCCACAGCACTGTCAGTTCCTGTAACTGCTACACTGCCAAGACGTGCCTATTATAATAAAGGCACAAGAAGAGTCAATGTTTCTTGTAAAAAGCATAATGGTCAAAGAACTGGACATGTACAAGTTGAAATTTATATCTGTCAGAAGGGATTTGTAAAGAACATTATGAAAGATAGATAAGAGACTAAGAGGAGTTACTGTGGCAGCTAGGTTGCATGTGCCTATGAAAATTTAAATGAGGATAAAACACTGATAATGTTGAGTCAGGGTAATACTGCACCAATAGCATTAAAATATTATATAATTCCTCTCACGATCTCAAATATCCATAGCCAGAAAATGTTGCATAACTGTTGAGTTTATATGGATGAATGTGCTATTTGTTTGTTTTTTCATCTTGGCAATTCTTCCACACTGTTACTGTAGGTTTTTTTTCCTCAAGAGCAAGTTTAAGGTTTGATTATTCCCTAACACTGTTAAATTAGTTACATAAATTAGTTATATTAGTTAATGTCAAGAATTCAGTACGGCTGTGATGAGCGACGTCTCACTTTGTCGTATGTCAAACCCAGGGGGCTGCGTGAGGCCATCTATGATGAGTTTGAGGGTCTCAGGTGTGGTGTCCACTGTCCCGGCCAGTTCCTCGACACTGCTGGTCCTAACCTTGCTCTCCACACACTGTTGCAGGCCTGAATTTCCAATCTGGTCTACACTCCCACCCACAAGGGACATGAATCTAAGAGAGAGGGGTGACGTGTGAAATTAAATGTGAAAATTAAACATTCAAAATTACAAAATATTGGCAACCACATGGCAACCAAAAACAACATTGGCTTTTGTAGTTTTTGGGCTAAAGCACATGCAAAACACCTTTTACTCACTGAGGGAGAGAACTGGATCTATGATGGATGTAATCAGAGAGAGGGATGGGGAACGGGATGATGGAGGGGGGTAAAGTGATGACAGACTGGGAAGAATGATGAGGAAAGAATGGTAGAACAGTCAAAAAACAGAGATGAGAACTGCAAAGCAACAGGAAAGATGGAAAGAAAAGCTAAGATAATGTAGCTAATTTTCCTCCCTCTACTACAGTGAGAGGGAAGTGAGGGAAAGGAGGGAGGGAAGGAAAGGTGTGAGAGTAATTTAAGACAAAGTCAGGAGTTGCAAATGCCAGGTTCTCTGTTCTGAAAAACATGTGCTCACAAATACCCACTTTTATTTTTACCCACTCGTAAATCAGATAAATCCACAGTGGGCAGTTAACGCCCTCACACCTTGTCTCGTGAAACTGCCTCCACTTTGCTAAGGTTGTACTGTTTTTCTGTCTTTCAACTACCTGGAAAAATGTCCTTATATTACTTTATTCTAGCAGGATGTTCCACCTCCAAAATGTCTAGACAGTCAGTGAGGCTGAACAACTTAAAATTCATTGAGCTTGAAAATTTTATCCAAACTAATTAGCTAGTCTACATTCAAAATAGACTTAGTAATACACTGGCATGGGCGCAAGAGCAGCAAAAAGGGGTTGTGGAAAAAAAGTAGTATGTAAATAGACATTTTAGTACAGACTCAGGACCCAGATAAAATGCAACACAATTATGAACAATTAAAACCAGAAAAAAAATAGATATATGAACAGATGTGTGTTGTGTGTGTGTATACTGTATAAATTATTCCCAGCAGGCACTTTCCATCATTGGTGATAAGTGTGACAGCATTTGCCACTATGCATGCATTCATGTGTGGACCAGCTGGGTAGCGTCCATGATGTATGTCACTCACTGGCAGCTTCTCGCCAAACAGACTCAACAGCTGCCCCCCCCCCCCCCATGATGGACAGAACAGGTGGACATACACACAAGAACCTACTCACAAAGTTGATTCTTACACAGTGTTATTCAGAGATGCTCATTTGGCAGTAGTTGGGACATGCGGATGTAATGCAACACGGCTTGTGTACGGCTATGTATGCATGTATGAGACAGCTGTGAGCGGAGAGGCTCCTGCACTACCGTCCAAAAGAAGGAGACAAACGGAATCTGTCCCTCAACACCATTAAGTCAGATTGGTACAAAATAGTAGCTATGTATGTGCTAGAAATGGCTTAGTATTGAGGAAACAACACCTTGCGAATGCCTGCCTAGCTTAAGGATCTTCTCTCCTGTCTCCCTGGGCTTCTCAACTTTCTAACCAAACATATCTCTTTACAGGAAAATAAATACTTGTTGGAGTGTTGGAGGCTTAACGGCCTAAAACTTAGTGTGTGTGTGGGGCTGGGTGGGAGAGGAAATGGATTTTACCCATGGCAAGAATCCTTCGGCCCAACATTTTTGAAATATTGGGCCACAATCACTTCATCATATCAGAGAAATATTTGTCACAGATAAGACCTCCGTTGTGTCACACCCGAACAATGTAGTTTGTTTCACTAATATTCTGATGTGAAATAATACAATGGAATGGCTCATGTACATCTGATTATTAACATTCTTTACAGAAATATTTCACTGTTAGATGTTGCAGATATTTTTGCTTTTAAGCAAACAAATAGTACGTGTTCTGAAATAAAGGTGGAAAAATTGTGACTGTGTCTTTGTGTTCCTGCTTGCATTTGTGTCTTTGTTATAGATATATGGTTACAAAGAGAAGATGATGTGTGGGCTGTGAGCAGTAATGGAGGATCCAGTTTCTCTAATGTGATGAACATGATATTCCTAATAAACCATAGGGCGGGCGCACGCACGCGCACGCACACACGCACGCACACAGCATTCTTCCACCCTCCAGAACTTGTTAGTGAGGATGTGAGAGCAGCAATATGGCGTCTCAGTGACATTCTCACATCTAATGCTCATCCCAGGTTAAGACTTTTCATTAGGAGAGGGGTTAAATATGCCATTTTACCAAACAGATTCACTTTCAAAACTTTGAGACATAAGCTCTGCTGTGGAATTATTGGGGGAAAAGAGGTGTGCGTGTGTACTGTATGTGCGAGGAGGACAAATAAAATGAACAAAGGTTAAAGGAACAGATGGTGTAAAGGTGAATTAAAAAGAAGGGGGTAGCAATCCTCCTTTTCTTATTTTAACACCTTTGAACAACTGTATAATACAGTCTGTACAGAACACAGACATACAACTGATATAAAAATGAGCATCGATCTATCTTTTAATGTGCACAGAGAGACACATCCAACCACACAAATGCACTGAGGACATAACAGGCAGATCAACATGAGGAAGTGATGCTTGGAACCACTAGGTTCAGAACTTATGTAGTCTAAACACAGTTGAGTGACTACAGCTGCATTAGAGAAGGCCCACCTTCTCTATCGGTCTGTCAACCCTTTACGCGCACACTACTTAGAAGTCTCAGGCACATGTTCAATGTGCTTTTGATATCAGCATCAGCAGCGATAACAATCCTTTCTCACACAAGGACACACACATAGGCGTACACATACAAAGCAAATGTCTCCTCTCTTGTATCCCACGTCTGTGTAAATCAAATCAGAGTCCTCCACAACTATAACCAGCCCCATATGAGACAGTGTCAAAATTAACTCCATCTGAGAGTGTGTGTGTTCATGTTTACTATACCTCTGTGCCACATGGTAGGACTCAGGGTGTATACAGGTCTGGTCTAAAGGGTTAAATGAGGTTGGTTTATTGACACAAGTCTTTCCTTTGCCCTTCTTAGCGGCAGGTTTCTCTGGCACTGCTGCAACAGGATGAGGTGAGGATTTTGCACTGTTTTGAGAAGAAAGGCATTTTGAATGTAAGAGGATGTTCAAGTCTTAACAAATATATTGTTGAAAATGTACACAGTAATAAATTGTTGTTATACTATAGAACATACAGTAGAACCCCCAGCATTTAGAAATCAAATTAGCCTTACAAACAGGTGCTGGTATTAACATATAAAGGAAAATGAGTAGTGACCTCTAGTGGGTATACATACAGAGCTGCTTGGATTTCATCAATTGTCTTGTATGTCGAGCGTTTTCATGAGTCAATAGCAATGGTTATTAGATTTCTTTTTTCTAAATCGTGATTTTAAATTTTAAGCCATAATCAAAATCCGATCAGGTAGTCCTTGAAAATGCAACTTTTATCTAATCACAGTGTTTTCTAATGAACAGGTGTATAACTCAAATGTATAATGTCAATGAAGCTTTTTGACATTATAGTTTTCTTTCCCTCTATTTTGTAGACTGACCCTTTAATGACACATGGATAAGTAATGCGAAGCATATATACATATATATATATATAGTGTGCATATGTACCTGTGTAGGGTTTGTGGATTGATTCTAATAAAGCCAGCACACTGCTGGTAGGTCTTGGGCCCCATGCCTTTGACCAGTTTGAGCTGCTCCCTGTTGATGAAGGGACCATTCTGCTCTCTCCACTTGGCTATATTCTGTGCCCGGCCCACATTCAGGCCTGCTACATGTCTGGGAGATAAAACAACAAAGGTCTGAGGTCTCGGCTTCAAGTTGGATCCCACTGTAAGAAAAATACTACGGTAAAAATTGAATTTAGTGTAAACAAAAGTTTAGTGTCAAAATGAGATATCTACACATTTACTGATGACAAAAAACTCTGTAACACTGGCTTTACACACTGTAATTCTATAATATAATATACAAACTAACAGAGTAGAAAGTTCAGACCATGGCCTGGTAATTCAACAAGCAGGGGAAACATATTTGTCCAGTTTTGGTGGAGCAAAGGAGAGAGGTGATTTGAAACTTAATTAGGTCTGCCCTATTAATGTCCACAGTGACTCACTCAAGCTAAAACACATTGCTATGTCAACACTCCATAAAATACCACAGTCATCAACAAGTCTGTGTGTATTTAATGTGTGTATGAGTGTGTGGCATTACTTTTGGCAGGAGTGGAAAAAGCTCTCTGCAGGTAAACAGATGACCTGATGACTACTCTGCAGCTATCGATAGCTCATGTCATACCGTTTGTATGAAATGTGTGTATATGTTCAATTTAAGCACTTCCTGTGGTTTTGAGTGTATGTACAGTATATGTCATGTTTAATAAGAGTGTGCACAGTATTCTACCAAATATATTCCTGCCTATATGAATACATATATGTAAATTATGCATGTGAGTCTGTCTTGTCTAATCCCCTCGGTTGATTCCAGTCAGCAAAGTAAGAGAGGCCAGGGTGTGAAGCATTAGTCTAAACAGAAAGCTGGCAGGCCGTGTGTGTGTGTGTGTGTGTCTGTGTGTGTGTGTGTGTGTGTGTGTGTGTGTGTGTGTGTGTACGTGTGTGTGTGTGTGCATCCAGCATGCGCCCTTGACCAAGTGTGAATGAGGCTTTGCCATGTTGTGACTGCTGAGGGAAAGTATATCAGAGGTCTGAGCCCTACTTCATCTCTGTTTCAAATAGTAGCATTTGTGTCTGTATATCTGCAAATGAGAAAGTGCTCATGTGCTCATGCTCTTACTTATGAAGACATATTTATGTATGTCTTTATGTATCACCTACCTCATCAGCGTCTCGGAGCAGATGTTGATGTCCACTCCCACAAAGCTCACACACTCCTGCACCACTCCGTCCAGCGCTGCCTTCAGAGCTCCGGCTGACACATCATGCTAGAAAACCACATTTAGAAAACTCACATATTTGTATCACAAATTTTTATGAAAGTAGGCCATTGGATGCCTGCGTGAGCGCGCACACACACACACACACACACACACACAGGCGTACGCACAAACGCTCACACGGGCGCATGCACGCACGCACACACACTGCAAGATGTAAATTACGATATGTGAACAAGTGATATTAATTGACCATTATATTCAATTTTTGCAACATACTACCATTTGTATACTCTGGTTCTCTATTCACTAGTATTTCTTTAAAGAGAGGCAAGTTAATTAAAAAGTTACAGCATGTAATGGGGAAAAGAGAGGGACAGTGACGCACACAGAGATTGAGAGAGCTGATTCACGGACAGAAAGAGTGCAGAAGAGAAAATAAATTTTTACTTTGGCTTGTCAGTGATCTCTCTCTCCTGCTATAACAATGTCCTAATTACTGTAGGTTGCAGTCGATCAAGATCCTCCAACTTAACTCTTCACTCTTCTCAACCACCAGCCAATCAACCACCAATCAGGACATATTGTCTTAATCTTTTTCCTACTAAGGAGCAGGGAGGACAGCCAACATTGTGAAAAGAGGTTGATAAAGTAACACAGGACAAATATCTCATTAATTACTGTATTTAATTGATATAAGTTGTTGTATTTAATTAACTCAGGTTTCATTTTTACTCATCCTGTTGACAAGCATTTCTATTAAAGAATTGCTAGCATGAGCACTGTAGGTGAGTTTAAACATCACCTGCAGGATGAAGTACTGTAATATTAATGCTGACACAACGGTATGGTTAATTGGGGATGGGGAAAACTGAACTGAAACTCTAACTTAACTTTATAGTAGAGTATTAATTTAATTAAAGTTCAAGAGAAAATTAAAGGGGAAAAAGATAAAAAAAAATGACATGGCTATTATTTATTTAACTGGCACAAAAAAATCTCAACCACTCAACCACAACCTGCGGCAAAGGCCAGATTTCAAAACCAGATCTAGAAAAAAAAAAATAGAAATTATTTATGTTTTATGTAAATGCCTTTGGATAAATACTAAAATGTTTTCATTTCCTTGAATACAAATTAAGTACAAAACCAGGACAATCAGACAAGCAACAGAAAAATGTGCTGGAGTCAGATTTGAAGAGAGTCACTGTAACCGATAAAAGCAAGTTCTACTGTAGCTTTATTAAAGAGGCACTAAGAGATTATAAAGCAGTACACGTTTTGTAAAAAAATGCCAAATATTGCTTCAAGGTCTGCTTGCTGTTGGTCAGTGCAGCCCTGGCTCTGTAAATCAAAAACAACAGCTCAGGTCGCACCGACAAAACTGCGATTGCAATTTGTAAACATCAAGCAACGACATGTTAAGAGACCTGCTAGCAGGTAGCACTGCAAACTCAGGTTTTTTGGCTTAGTTGTTAGCGAGTCGGTCTCCCATACCCAAAGTCACGGGTTCGCGGCCCGGCCAGAGCAGTAAAATCACAAAAACAGTGTGAGAAATAAGCTTTCTCCAAAATCGCTTGCTGCCCCTTCAAACTACACTCACTACTACCTTGCGATGGGTTCACACTAGCCAAGCCCATTAACACGTTGACATTTTACTCATTAGATGAGAACTCAGTGCTCATGGGAAGGACCACACCAATCTTTGAACTTGGCCTTCAATTTGATCTTAACTACACCCCTACAAAGTTTTGTCTTCGTTTCTGGCATGGTTGTGAACATATCGCATTACAATCTCTCCGTAGACAAGACATTTAAAGAGCAGCCAAGGTACTAAAATACTACCTCTGTCAAAGTTCTTGCTTCTCTAACTCTTTCACTGTAAAATACATGCTACATTATATATCAGAACTCTGGGTTGGTGAAGTTCCTCCTCCAGTTCAATGGAAGTATAATGGAATTCAGCAATAGTATCCCAAATAGGATATGATTGGCTCAATACCAGCAGACCTAAGACCAAATGATAAACATTATTTGACATAAATAATGTCCCTAATCTTTACCTATGGACACAAGATCATCTTACTACTCTATGGTAGGACTGCTCGATTTTGTCAAAAATGGCTTTGGAAACACCATGTTTTTATTGAGCTTTAAACAAACTACTGTCAGTCCCAGAATTTACATATACAACATCCGGTGTAGCATCTCAAAACAATTAAAGTATTAAGGAATTCAATGGGTTGACGCGTCTTGAGACGACTCAGATTAAGTAATTATCTTGTTCACGGTTTATTCAGCAGCGCAAGTAACATTTATCTTCTCTTCCTAATTTCATCTTTACCTTAGTCGTAATGTTTGACCCGTTTTATTTTGGCGGTGTGCCCGCTGTGACTTTCTGTTGGGTCAACGCTAACGGACGGATAGGCTTTATCGTTAGTGGAAAGAGGGAAAGAGACAGGACTAACAGGGGGCAAACCCAAATAAGCAACCAAACTTAAGAAACAAGCCCAAAAATACACAACCCGTGACCACAAGGTTTTGTAAGCGACTTACAAAAATTCTGTCGGAACTCGAAGCTAGGAATGACATCATACACATGCCGGCTGAGAGTGAGTTTGGGCTTTTAGGGAAGGTAAAGAGACAAAAGACAAAAGACAAAATTAGAGCGTCATTGAGAAACGGAAAATGTCATAAACGTTTTATATCAATTACTATGTTTTCATAATCATAACCGAATCTGAAATACGATTAATTGAGCAGGACTACCCTATGGGCAGACCTCTACAAATGAATTCCATCCACCCCACCCAACCTCCAGATACACTACCTTACATTTTTTAAAACCCCCACCCCCAAAGCTCTAAATCATCTAGCGCCAATGGACTGGATCTTTATGTATGAAGGTCATGTTTGGATTGGCCAGAAACCATCTGAAACCAGGCGGCCAACATGCAGATACAAAGTGTTTCTGTCTGCACTTCCAGTACTTAAATGATGCTGAGTAACCACATGTCAATCAGAGAAAAAAGAGTGGTGAGAAAAACAGAGCAGTAGGAAAAGACTGAAAACCATAACAAAAATCCATACCGGTTGGTCTCTATTATATAGAATGTGTGTGTGTAAAGATATGTGCTAGTTAAGTTAAATCTATTAAATACCAGCATTAAAGCAGCCATGAATCAGCAGCTGAAAGTTATATGGCAGCGAGGAGATGGATTTAGTTTTTTTTGACAATGCTAAATTGGCTATTTCTAAGACACACACACACAGATTTTTTTAAGTTACATTTAGATCAATTGGCATTATTTTATTGGAAATGTATTAGTAATTGCTCAATAATATGAAAAAGGACACACATATATACACATTTATACACACACGTGTGTGTGTATAAATATATATATATATATATATAATGAATTGTTGAATAAGCTGACAACTGGGATTTAGCCTGTGTAAATCCATCATCAAAGCAACAATACATATCCTGACTCATCTCACTGAAAGCCACAGACATACTTAATGGAAATAATAAAAATAGCAGCAGATAATGTTTGGCTGCTTTTGTCACTGATCAAGTCTTTAAGAGCCTGATTTTTTCTCACGCCTCAAATAACAGAGGCAGGAACCACAGTCACTGTAAACACTCCATTTCTCACTCTCCTTCTTGTCTGCTCTTGTCTACCCTGTAGGCACAACCATTCAGGAATGAAAGCATGCTCAAGCGCAGACATACATGGCAAGTGCACAAAGAACTATAGGCCCTGGTGTGAAAGTGACATAATTTGCACTAGCTGCAAGTTTTTTAAAAAATCTGTGAAATCTTCAAGAAGGTCTATCATATGGCAATAAGGCATACATTCCTATTTTAGAGGCTAATATACCACAAATATAATGGTATCGGCATGTTTCAACCAACAAACACAGGACAGAAATGACAAAGATATGTACTTTTTTTCCTTTTCTTTTTATAAATATCAGCATTCGATACTGTAATCAATCTCAACTGATACAAGGCTCTAATTAACTACGGAAGAGGAAGAAGATTCTGTGGGAGGAGAGCATAAAATTCACCAAAGCAGAAAATGAGTGAAATAAGTAGATCTAAGAGGTGAGGGGAAGAATGACAGTTTCTTTAATATCCGGCTGGCAGGCAATGTTTTCTTAGACAGCAGAGTGTGTCTGTGTGTATTTTCCAGTAGTTAGTCTCACAGCCCTGGGGATAAACCAGCTGTCAACAGGCCATAGCAACATAAAGAGCTGATTGACTGATGAAGAAGTTGTCCAAAGGCCACATCCACTGATTGTCTAATTATAAAGGACACATGAGTCCTGAAATGTTCTTAACTCTAAATACACTTTATCTCAAATCTATAAGATGGTCAGCAGTATTCAAATGCAAAGTATTGTATAACTAATATTAATACTAATAGCATTGTCTGTCCATTCAAACAAATATGTATCTGACAAACTAACTACAGAGCAAAACAGTCTGTCAGTGTTGCTGTAGTGAAAAACCCAAGTTCCCACATCACAAGATATGTCCAATGCGAATTTAATGGGCCTTACCATTTCAGCCCTCAACTCATTTCCTCTTTTCTCTCAGAGCTGTCACTCACTCAGTCAGCAGAGGGAGATAGACAGAGAGAGCATGCTGTGCCAACTGTCTAGAGTTACAACTGCCCTTATGGTGTGTGTGTGTGTGTGTGTGTGTGTGTGTGTGTGTGTGTGTGTGTGTGTGTTTGTGAACTCACATGTAGGTCAAAGAGATGTCCCATCTCATATCTGTCAACACCCAGAGTTTATTTACATGGTTATATTATCATTTGTTGACCTAGTCACATGATCTGAGAGAGGAAGGTGCAAGTCCTGGCACCCCAGAGAGCCCAGTCAGGACACAATGAGACGAACTGGCCTGTGACCCAACATACTCTGCCACAAGCACTTGCACATCATGACCTCCTCCCTTCTACAATCCACCCCTTTACCTTTGTCACCCTGTGCTTTTGTAGATTAAGAAATAGCAACAAAGAAAAACAAAATCCCAGGTTGATGTCTCCAAGCTTCTTTTTCTAAACACAACAAAACATTTTTAGTTGTGTTAGATATTTTACTAAATGAAGAACTGGTAAACTGATTACATAATTAGCTGCAGTCCTAAAGTCATACAGCCACACAGTACATTAACTCATCTCTCTCTCTCATCATTGCCTAATGATTTGATGGGCTTAGCATCTATATCAGGACAAGACTTCTTCCATTTTCACAACTCATGTTCCCATCTTCCTCATATAGTTATGCCTGATCATGCTCCTGTGCTCCAGTCTGATAAATTGACTACTATTCTAGCTATGTTTCCCCTATATGCAGTGTGCTGGTGCTGAAATGTCATGCTTGATAAATATTCACAAAGAAATATAACCTCTGCTACTTAATTTTAATTTCATGAACATGTGCAAGCAAAACAAACATTTATGATCCATAATTCCTTGAGTTACTTATTCATCTGACGTGCATTCCTCATCATTGATGAATTAACGGAAAAAAGGTTTTTAAAAAAACGAATGAGTCACCACTTTGGAGTCATTTGGACATTAATGCGGTGCTGAGGCCTATGCTTAAAAATAAAAATGTTAATTTCTCAAATTTAACTAATTTCTCATTAATACAATTAATGCATGCACTAACGTTTATGTTGCCTTTGCCAATTAATGCACAAACTTGTCAACATCAGAGATTTACAAACTTTGACTGTTGCAACTTTGTCTCGTACAGTTATCTTCATTCATTCAGTCATTCATCTACTATAAGTTTTTATTATCTATTTCTATCTATGTTCAAGTACATTTCTATGTTGAGAAGTTTCATACTTCAAAATGTATTACCACATCTGGGCCTCCAAAGCCAGTGTCAAAAGTGTCAAAAGCTCCAGGGAAATCAAAAAATGCTTTGTTGGACGGATTTTCTTTGATTTGACTTGTAGATAAATAGATGTCCTTTATTGATCCCAAACTGGAAAATTCCGGTGTTACAGCAGCAGTTATCTGTCTACAAAATATAGGCTATAATTTTTTTTTGACAAATAAAGCTGTCAAAATATAAGAACTGCAAAACTATATAAGTATGAGTGCAGCCCCTGCTGCTGAAAACAATCCAAGAGGAAACACTTCACGTGCGCACAGGCACGCACACTAGTGCTTAGCTCTTTACTTTAGTCAAAGTCAAAGTAGGTGTTCGACTGACCAGGGACAAGAAGCTCAAATCTGCATTTCATCAAAATATACACAGTTACCTGGTATGTTCCGATGCCTATGTGTTTAGGATCAATCTTCACAAGCTCAGCTAGTGGATCTTGGACACGTCTTCCAATGGACACTGTTGAGAGAGACAGAGAGAGAGAGAAAGGAAATAAGGATGAGATGTCTCATGAGATTCTATAGTTTGTGTTGTGATAAACTTACGATCGAAATCACAGTTATTGAACATGCAAATCCATATTTACAATTAATGAATATGCAAATTGTCAGCATACTATAGTGCTGGCCTAAGGGTAGGCCACACATAATTTTCATTCATCAACTGCCAATAATACTAATAAAAAAAGCTGGCTTTGAAATGGAGTCTCTGCACATATCTGGGTCCAGTTATTTGCAATGTTGGAATATACACCTAAGCCGTCTTATATATGGGGTGTGGTTTGGTGAATGGTTTTAGCTAAACAAAGGAATAGAGATTGACCAAAATAGTATAAACATTGTATTTAGGCCTGTATAACACAGTATGGTGAATACACAAATAAAAAAAGGACACAGTTTGCCCCTTTGTGTGAAGTGGCTCTTGTATGATCTGTTTAGTATGTTTGAATTTCATTGGTTAGCAGTGTAGTATAATGCATGAGACATGTCAGACACATCTCTGAGGCCGAATTGATAAACAAAGAGAAAAAAAAGGATGGGATGTAATAAAGTAAGAGGGTATGTCTGGAATCAATGGCCTTCCTCTCCTTTCTCTCCTCTGTCTGCAGCACAAGGTTTCTGCCTGAGATAATATTTAGACAGGGATGGAGTTTCAACCCTGGCCTTGCTCAGTGCACCACCAAAAATCTCCAATGCTCAATCCATTTTTCTGTCTTCAACTCCCTCCTTCGCTTACTGAGGGGAGCTGATTTCTCAATGGAGTCAAGCAATAATTCACCAGCGCTTTGTGAAAGATAGGTCAGTTTTGGGAACAGACGCATCGCTCTGAGGAACAGTAAGAATGTGACGTGCAGCATTCTGGTGGGGGAGGTGGTACATTTGTGATGTGCTTGAGTTGGCTTGACTGTCATACTGCAACAGGCAATCAATGTATTTCAAACTAATATTTCATTGTGGTTGCTCTCTACAATTTTCTCTCTGTTCTGTCTCAGACCAGAGACTACAGGAGCAGAGAATTAACCTTAACACAAAAATACCCCTCCAGGGAAATGGATGAAATGTTGCCTATCACGATGGAGGGTGCTTTAAACTTACAATTCCTTGCACAACTTGTATAGACAGACACACCCATAACCCCCGAAGAAAAAACAGATGGATACAAATACTGTCACAACATCTGAATATGTGACCATAGTGTCCTGCTCAACCAGGCCACCCCCCTCGCTCTTTTATACCCATCCAAAATCAAATTTATTGTGGCTTTCATTAAGGGTATAGACTGCCCCTGGGCGGCTTTTTGACTCCTGCAGGGACCCACCTAGGGGCGTGATTTGGACACAGCCCAACACTCGTACCTCATTGGTAGAGACCCGCATGGTGAGGGGTCCCGTGACGCCACAAACACTATGAAAAGAACGCAACACCAGCCATTCATTGCTTCCAGGAAAAGATTCTCCCTTATCAGGTGGGTTCTCTGCCCTACCAAGGAACTTACCACTTCTGAAGTTTGATTTGGTCCATCACGACAATTACTCTAGAAACCAGTAGAAGTGACCGTGCACGCAACTGAACCAGGCCTCAAGATTTCTAACTTTGCCGACGAAACGAAATCCGCTTTTTTTTACTTCTCCATGTGTGTGGGAAAACACAGCGCCGGTACCAAGACAGAGCAGCTGCGACGGAACACTGTTAATTGATCCAGAAGGAGGACCTGAACCCCCAGGCCTTCATCTGAGTCGACCGCCGTCCATCCAAAACAGGAGGACGGCATCGTCGTCGCCACTAGGAAGCACCACCCCTCCCGCCTTGGCGCATCCACACACCGCTGCATCCGAGGACTGACTGCACACGCCTATTCCCCCGCCAAGGAGTACAGTTAGAGGCTTTAGCTCTAGGCAGAACTTGGCTATTTATGTGTTTTAGTAAGTTTAGCTTACTGTGTACTGTTGTGAATTTTTTACCGGACCGGCGTGTCGCGTTTATTGCTGCTATCATAACGGAGTTATTATTAGTGTTGCTTGACTGTGATTTGTGTCCGACCACGTCGGACTATTGTGTGTTGCTCTGCCAATCGCGTCTGAGCCCAGTACGCTGTTGTGGGTTTAAAGACCTCATCATCACGAGCCTTACTGCTGCTTTGATTGCCTTCCCTTTGCTTTCTTACTAACAAAAATGTACACACACTTGTGGGTGCTTGAGAGATTCTGGTCCGAAGTTTGCTTCTCTCTCGAATCTCTCCTTTGTTAGAGTCACATGTTTAAAGGCAACCACCATTTAACTTGAAGTCTCACGCCCGCATTTCTCTGGGCCCACGTGACTTCCCAAGTCAAGTCCGCCATCTAGTTCCTCCTTCCTTCACGCACGCACGCACGCACGCACGCACGCAAATGCTCGTATCTACAAGATACACCGTGTTCCAAATTATTATGCAAATTATATTTTTCTCAGATATTCCTAAATAGTCGATGCAAATGACAGTCAGAATCATTTTCAAGTCATCAACCGTTAGAGTATAATTCAAATTTTATTGAACAAACCTCCCAATGATAACAGTATTTTTTTCAAAAATAAAAAACTCAAAATGCAGTGTTCCAAATTATTATGCACAACAGTTTCAAAACATTTTATAGGTTGTAAAGAACTGAAAATGGTCATTTGCTGAATTTGCAGCATTAGGAGGTCATGTTTACTGAAATCAAAAGCTATTTCAATCAAAAAAAATCTTAACAGGCCAAGTCACATGTTAACATAGGACCCCTTCTTCTTCTCACCTTCACAATTCTTGCATCCATTGAACGTGTGAGTTCTTGGAGAGTTTCTGCTTGAATATCTTTGCAGGATGTCAGAATAGCCTCCCAGAGCTGCTGTTTTGATGTGAACTGCCTCCCAACCTCATAGATCTTTTGCTTGAGGATGCTCCAAAGGTTCTCAATAGGGTTGAGGTCAGGGGAAGATGGGGGCCACACCATGAGTTTCTCTCTTTTTATGCCCATAGCAGCCAATGACACAGAGGTATTCTTTGCAGCATGAGATGGTGCATTGTCATGCATGAAGATGATTTTGCTACGGAAGGCACGGTTCTTCTTTTTGTACCACGGAAGAAAGTGGTCTGTCAGAAACTGTACATACTTTGCCGAGGTCATTTTCACACCGTCAGGGACCCTAAAGGGGCCTACCAGCTCTCTCCCCATGATTCCGGCCCAAAACATGACTCCGCCACCTCCTTGCTGACGTCGCAGCCTTGTTGGGACATGGTGGCCATTCACCAACCATCCAATACTCCATCCATCTGGACCATCCAGGGTTGCACGGCACTCATCAGTAAACAAGACTGTTTGAAAATTAGTCTTCATGTATTTCTGAGCCCACTGCAACCGTTTCTGCTTGTGAGCATTGTTTAGGGGTGGCCGAATAATAGGTTTATGCACAACTGCAAACCTCTGGATGATCCTAGACCTTGAGGTTCGCGGAACTCCAGAGGCACCAGCGGCTTCAAATACCTGTTTGCTGCTTTGTAATGGCATTTTAGCAGCTGCTCTTCTAATCCGATGAATTTCTCTGGCAGAAACCTTCCTCATTATGCCTTTATCTGCACGAACCCGTCTGTGCTCTGAATCAGCCACATATCTCTTCACAGTACGATGATCACGCTTAAGTTTTCTTGAAATATCTAATG
Source organism: Scophthalmus maximus (assembly GCF_022379125.1). Lineage (NCBI taxonomy): Eukaryota > Metazoa > Chordata > Actinopteri > Pleuronectiformes > Scophthalmidae > Scophthalmus > Scophthalmus maximus. The sequence continues at coordinate 25,559,757 of NC_061524.1, forward strand.
TTTTCATACCTTGTCCAAGATATTGCACTATTTGACGCTTTTCGGCAGCAGAGAGATCCTTTTTCTTTTCCCTTATTGCTTGAAACCTGTGGCCTGCTTGATAATGTGGAACGTCCTTCTTAAGTAGTTTTCCTTTGATTTGGCTCACCTGGCAAACTAATTATCACAGGTGTCTGAGATTGATTTCAATGATCCAAAGAGCCCTGAGACACAATACCATCCATGAGTTTGATTGAAAAACAAAAAATTGAATGTTTATGACACTTAAATCCAATTTGCATAATAATTTGGAACACGGTGTATGGACATTTTGTGTAAACACCTTTAATTGCTGAGAATGAATTGACTACTTGGTTATTGGTCCAGGTTTCCAGGTGGTTCCCCATTGCTATTAACATTGATTAATAAGATCTATTGATTATTGCTGATAACCAAATTAGCCCCAACCTATGCACAACACCAGTTCAGTGAAATGTAAAAGGTCAACTCAACTTAACAGTGTGAGTTATGAATTATGGTAACTGGATCTCTCACAAACATGTTAAACGGCAATGACCTCTGGTGTGGCCACAATATCAATCAATATCAACAGTCCTAGAAAAATTGGTCTTGATCTGACAAGGGACGAATGACAAACATATAAGATTTTTGTAAAACTACAACAGACAGTGAGCTCGGTTGCAATTTGCCCTCAATAGAAGAGGTACACCATTTGAGGACAACAACGGCAGTGAAAAGGCAAGCGGTGGATGAATGCGACAACGTTACCTGATGGGAAGTCTTAACAGTTGAGGAAAAAACGGTAAACTTCTACTAAGTAGTAGTCGGGGAATGCGAGCACACTTATACAGGGTCTTAAAATCCTTCAGTAAGGCTACTGAATAAATTGTGCTTCCATATCGATCGAGTTGAAAAGAAAATATCAAGCCATTGTTCAGGAAAAGTGAGGACATAGGGAGAAATTCAGAGTTTGTTAAAGAAACAAGTGAGTGTCTAATGTCAGAAAAAGACAAATAACAATAACATGTATTTTTAAAATAAAAGATCCAGTATGTATGCTGACTGTCACTTCACTAAATATTTCGACAGATCGCTCGTATTACCGACTTTACTCGCAAAACATTTGTTACAATTGTGTCAATGAGCCTTTTCTCTTTTGACTGGTTCACTCTGCTATCGCCACACGGAGCAGCCGGTCTGTCTCTGTGTCTCTCCATGCTGCGTGACAAATTATGATGGTCCACGGTATATAATCGTCAGATCGCACACCCCTAATGGTAACTGACCTAAGGTTTAAGTTCACTTGCTCTCTGGAATGTAAAATCCAGAGTTTCCCTCTTCTCAAGGTTAACTAAATCTGAGTTTTGACTAAACCTGCTTTCTGGAATACACCCCTGGGGAGAGACTTTGCAGCATGGTGGTGGCAGCATTATGCTGTAGGGATGTTTTTCAGCGGCAGGAACTGGGAGACTAGTCAGAGTCAAGGGCAAGATGAATGCAGCAATGTACAGAGACATCCTTGATGAAAACCTGCTCCAGAGCGCTCTGGACTTCAAACTGGGGGGAAGGTTCATCTTCCAACAGGACAACAACCCTAAGCACACAGCCAAGACAACAAAGGAGTGGCTACGGGACTTTTTTTTTCATAAAAACTACATGAACCGATTAATCAATTATCAAAATAGATGACTATTAATTTAGTAATCGATTACTAATCGATTAATTGATTAACTGTTGCAGCTCTAGTATAGCCATACCCAATTTTCTGTTTTATTATTGGGCAGCCAAACTCTTCTCAATATTATACTGGACTAAACCTGACCCTATCCCTACCTGGCTCCACATTGAATCACTCTCCTCCGCCCCTTTATGGGGCCTCAATGTATGCCTTAGTATTCTTTCATTTTCACATATCCAATCTGAGGTGCAACAAGAATATGGAGACAATTTAAACGACATCACCATTTTCCAAAATCTCCCAATTTTGCCCCCCCCTAAATGCTAACCCACTATTTGTTCCTTCCCTAACTGAATTATGGCGTAATAAAGGTGCTATCTTTTTTAAGGAACTTTACGTTGTAGTGCCTCACAAAATGGAGGACTCTACCATTTGGTCCTTTGTTCTAAAGACAAAGGAACAGACTGGAAAACTCTGATTCCCAGAGTGCTTCACTTATCACATCTTGGGTGTGAACTCTCCTCCAGCTGCTATTGGTCACCTTGTGTCCCAGACCCCAGGGGGTCAACAGGCCAATAAAAGCATCACTGCTGCCTCTTTCTGGACACACAAACAGCATCCCAAAAGGACCTTTCTTAACTTAACTTGGGCATAAAGAATAGCATAACGCAACACTGCTAAGCATAGACATGTTGTAAGTGTAATGTATTGATTTGAATCAATGTGTTCACTTTGTGTTGTCTTATATCTAAATATCTGTGGTATTTTCATGATAGTACTAACCCCTCTTTTAACCTGACACTCTTTGTCCTGCAACAAATGGCCTTAACAAAGAAGCACAGCATGTGGCCGCGCCGATATCTCTGAGAACCGATTCAATTTTGGAGCGGATCAGGACCAAATGTGGATCCAGAAATTATATTCTTATCACTTTCTAGGTATCATTCATATATATACACACGCACACGCACATACAGTATATACGCACATACATATATACACACACATATATATATTAGGTGTGTAACGGTTCACAAATTTCACGGTTCGGTTCGTTACGACACAGTGGCGTCACGGTTCGGTAGGTTTACGATACGTCAAAAAAGAAATGGCAGAGAAATGTATTAAAACTAACATAATAAAGTATGCTTGTTGTTTTTTTTTACTTTAAACAATGATGGAGCTATACTTCACCCATCTTCTGGGGTGTCTTCTTGGCAGCATACAAAACAAAAGCAGCTCCTTAATGTGCAGTATTGTAGTAGTTATGGAAAAATACAAAAAAAATAAAAGTACAACAGAAACATCTTTTTTTTATGGAACTCACTGTATTTTTACTCAAGTTTCAAGTTTTTTCTGAAGAAAGATGAGTTTGTCTACCTTTTCTGTAGACAGCACAGATCTGCTTGATGTGACAATGTCACCTGCAGTGGAAAATACCTTCTCACTAGGGACAGGCGTTCACAGCCAAGTAACGCTGTGCGGTAAGATAATGTGCCATGTAGCCCTTGACGTGCTGCATTCTGCGGTCAGAGCTATGGACAGTTGGCTCTCTGTTTGGGCTTTTGTTTTATTATACAAAGCAGGAATCCAGAGCTTTAAATGTACCAATCGCTGCCGTTATTTATTTTCTCCTGTTTGAATCAGTTGAACAGCTGCCTGCGGGGATAGTTTGTAGCGTGTATGTTTCTGTCTGGTTCCACCTATTGACACGCTGGGTGATGTCGTCATAAATGAGTTTACATGTCTGAAGTAGTCCCACTCATGTAACCTCTTGTGTAGCAGATTAAACATACCGTTGTAATAATGGCAATAACAGCCATAGCTAGCTTAGCGTAGTGTGCCTCTGGAGAGCAATGCTTTACTTTGGGGAGGGGAGGAGCAGACAGCATGCTGACACTGTCTGTTATGTAGTATGGGCTGCCTTGTTGAGCATAGTGGCTTTGAGAACATAATGTTTATAACATATCAATTTAGTCAAATAATTAAAATTACTTAATTGCAACCGTATACACAGCGTCTTCTGTTATCTTTGCCATAGACGAGGGTTAGTTGAAAGCATGGCCAAGAGTGTCATACAGTTGTCAGGCAAAAAATTTAAATCCGCAATAGTAGACAAGCTAGTCTGGATGCTCGGCTAGCATACCTGCACTCCTAAGGTTGGGGTCCAAGTCTGGCATCTCTTTGACTGCCTCAGGACTCACACTGTAGATCGATGCTCCTGCCTCATTGGTTATACTAGGGAAAGAAAGGGAAGGAAAAAAATGTGAGAGAAGGAGAAAGAGCGAGAGCACAAGATGGCAGGCCCTTATATAGAAACAGGAAATAAGAGGCAGGTTGTCCAGTTTGGGGGGGGAAGTGAGGAAGAGATTGGTGCAAAGGAAATTCAGGGATGTGAAGGGGGACAAAAAAACAAACCATTACTTGAAAGACATAATGAAATGGCTATTAAAGGGGCAGTTAGCGATTTTGGCGAGAGTTTGTCTCTCTCTTTGTTGTTGTCCAGGCTGCGAACCCAGGACCTGGGGTATGGGAAGCCAAAGCCACGGCATTGCAGCATTGCTCGCCAGCATGTATCTTAAAGTGATGATGAGTGATGTTTACAAACTGCCCTTGCAGTGCTGTTGGTCCTGCCTGCACCATTTGTTTTGTTTTTGATTAACGGAGCCTGGGCTGAGCCGACAAAAAAATATTTTTTTCCGGCGCGCACACAGAACCTGCATTAAGTGGACCGTCAGGAAGAACTAAACGTGTTTTGCTTTAGAATCACTTACTGCCCCTTTAAGGAAAATCTCTGCAGGGTTTCCTTATTTGAATCTGGATGAGGCTTTTGTGGTGAGAGCTTGACTATTTTTACTGACATTATGGCCAATACAACATTCATCAGTAGTAGCCCCCTCCCTAACATTAATACCACAATTACAATATTTTAAATACCTTAAGGAATTCTTATTCAACTGTCAGCACATAATCAAAAAAACCTGGTGCATGTATGAACCACCACAGCATATTGAGATTGAGAATAGGTCATTAAGTGAGTGATTAAGTGAGATTATTTAGGAAAACATGTTTCCGCCTTGACACGTTTTTGTGAGTGCTATGTGATTGATAAAGTACAGGGCACTGAGTGAGCGCCGCTGCAGTGCACTTGAATTTAATGTGACACACTTGCCATCTAGAGGTCATTGGGGCGTACTACTATTAGTTCTTGCTCGGGTATTGATAAGATGGTGTGCTTTTGTCAATTCTTGTGTAGACCTAAAAAAAAATAGACCAAAAACACTGAAACAAGTTACAGAATCCAAAAAATTGTACGATTCAGACATTGTTTGTCCCAAATATCAAAAGATAAATCCAGATTTCGGTGGAACATTTGGATGGAAAAAAAATATTAACAATATTTTTTGACTTTGATATTTAGGGGCAAACTCAGTTTTGATCATCCATTGCCCTTTGGTGCGAAGACAAAAAAAGATTAATTAACAAATTAATTGACAAATTAACAAAGAAACAATTATTCCAGTTTCTGTGATGTAGATCTTGGCAATTAAAATTAACTTATTCTACATGGCAACATTAATACATTTCAACAAATACATACACAGATACCATTTCCCATGTTAATGTATACAGTTTAAAATAGGCTGCTTATCGTCCATCAAAACACAGACGGGATGGTGGTTCAACAAAGCCAGTGATACCCGTGTTAACACTGCGGACCTTCAACTGAGGCTGTCGTATTGTTTAATCCTTTTGCTCTCTCGGGTGAGTGGAGAGAGAGGGAGGAAGGAAGTGTTTTTTCCCCCCTCAGGGCTGATGAATATGATAAGGGGGTCAGGAGCTCTGTTGCACGCACGCACGCACGTCCTAGAGGCCTGGACCTTGCCAGAACAACCTTGCCAATTATAAGTATCTTGTTAATGAAAAGTGGCAGAGGCCTTCTGATGAGAATCACATTTAAATGAACTTGTCCTCTCTCCCTCTTTCTCTCTATCTTACCCATCCTCTGTATTCATCCCTTCCTCCACCCCACTGTTGTTTTTGTCAGCTCCTTATCCATTGGACTGACAGCTGACATATCACCATGGTGACGCCACTAACGAGCGCTGGCACATGACCTTAAAGAGGTCAAAGCTGAGCTGGCCATTAACATGGTGGCGCACGCGCGCGCGCACGCACGCACGCACGCGCACACACACACACACACACCAAGGCTGCCGCCAATGAAAGAGTATTTGACTTAAAAATACCAGATATCTTCAACAAACACGTTCAGACATCTCCTCTCTGTGCTCTATAGTTTGTTGACATTTTTGCATCGCTAAACAGATGTCACATGATTTGTATGCGTCACTTGGTAACCCCTCTTGGAAATCGAAAATGAACCAAGAGGTCCCAGACTAATATGTATTTGAGTATTATTCTCGCTACACCAGACCAACAGAAGTTATGAATATTCAAAAATATTGACTTTACTCAAATCTCTTGCGGTTCTCTAACTTCAAAATATGCACAGATGGACAAGGCTTTCAACTAGTTCACATATGAAGAAAACACAGATCAAACACCAATAACCTCTCCCTGCCCTCATTCAGAGACAGTAGGACAATGGAGGTCACACAAAAGAGCATTGAAAAAACAAAAAGAAAGTAGAAAAGTGAATAAAAGGAACACAAGAGAATAGGGTGAGAAAAGAAAGAGAGATGACCAGCCGCTATCATGTCTAACTTAATTAACGCTGCCGCTGGGGCAGCTGGGTAAAAGCACTGTCATGGATACAGCTCTGAGCTCTCATTGCCACAGCATACATGGCTGTCGCAAAAGTGAGGGCATCATCCTGGCAGTTAGCAGAAGGTTGTCAGCTCCCCGGTTCTCTGGCCTGGGTGGGAAGATGGCTAAAGCGTGCCTGCCCACGCGCATGCGCATGCGCGCGCGCATGCACGCACGCACGCACGCACGCACGCACGCACGCACGCACGCACGCACGCACGCACGCACACACGCACACATCAATGGTTCCCTAGTGGTGTAAAGTGATGACATGATGGCCCCAAAAGGTTATCATTTATTCACACTCTGTCTCTCTCTTAATTGTACACAAAAAAACACAGGCCTGCCTTTAGCCCTGTCCCATCCTGGGGCAAAGTCACAAACTGGCTACCCTCTCAGTCCACCTACTGGTCGTCTCTGAGACACATCCTCGGGCCTGACACACAAACATAGACACATCATGACTGAACCAATCCTACCCCTCAAGAACCATAACATTGCAAGAGATGAATACACAATTTGATACCTCATTACATCCTTCTGGCACATAAACCCCTAAACTAAATTACATAGCTCATCAGATCAAACAGTAAAGAAGAGGGGCAATAATTTCACCAACTTGTCTGATACAGAGGACAAAAAGTGGGAAAGGGGAGGGGTAAAGGTTAAAGGTTAAACAGAGAGAGCAGGGGCAGGAAATCATATTTTAAGGCTAAATGCTAAGATATACAATATATCTTAATATGTCAATGGCACTCCAGTGCAAATCAGTGCTGGTATAGTGGAAGGGCCAATTAATTTTTTTTAAGAACTGCAAGGCCTCACTATTTAAAAAAGACAGTGTTTAAAAAGATGCATTCATGTAACTTCTAACTTATATAGATTAGCCTCTTTTTTTCATAGGACTACTATTCCAAAATGTAACTGTACTGTATCAATGCAAGATTGATGTTTGCTTCATCAAAAGGGCGCCTGTGGCTCAGCAGCAGAGAGAGTCATCCACTAACCAGAAGGTCGATGGTTCAATGCCCAGTTCCTCCACTTTGGATGCGAAGGCGGATAAGACTATAAGACAAGAAAACGGCTATAGAAATACATTACATCGTCAAAAAGTGCCCGACTGTGGATTTTGAGGAAAAATTCAGGTTAATTTTCAGTGCAGCTAAGCAAAAGACAAGCCAATAGTTTGCATTGATGTGGTCACAGTGATGAAAAGGCCAATCTCAAGTGTCATTACATCTGGAAAAATGCATCTCAACCAGACGAGTTGCAAGTACAAATACACAAGTTAATGCTCAGAGTTAGTGTCCAACAAGCAGTTTTCACAAGACTACATTCTCCCTCTCTTTTTCTCTCTCTCTCTCTGCCCCCATGTATTTACATTACATGTCACTAACTCTGTTTTCTCTCTCTCCTAGTGTATCTCTGACCCCAGAGCCTGTCTCTCCTCTCACCCTCTTTCTGCCCACCTCTCCTCTCTTCCCCATTTCTCTCCTAACCACAACCGGTCCAGACAGATGACCGCGCACAACTGACAATGTTAAGCAGCCAAATTTTTGTTAAGAGGCTGAAAACTCTTTCAGAGTGAGGATTTTTGCTCCTACATTCAATGAATAATAATATTCTAATGAAATAATAGTATAAACGTCAGGGGGCATTTCTCTGCATAATTGAATATTTTAAGAACATTTTACTTATTGCTGTGTTGCATTTACTCTTAATTGTAGAAAACATAGTATTTTTACAGCATGGTAGGTATTAGCACTGTAGCAACCATGCCGGTTAGGGGAGTGGGAGAGTGTTTACCGGCAACGATGGGATTCCCCAGGTGTCAGTGAATGCGTCCGCCCAGTGATATATCCGGCTGCTGTTGTTCTGTGTGCCTGTTCCGAGTTGGACTTAATAAACGTCTGACTAAACTGGCACTCTAGCCTCCTGTTCTTCTGTATGATCGCTACAGTACTTTAACTGACCCACTCCCCCCAAGCTGTGTATGTGACGCGGTCTAGCAGGTTTGTTGTTTGAGAAATAATAAGTCCCCGTTCACAGCAAACATTTGCCAAATTTGTGACTTTTCCTCCTCTGGTCAACTTGACACCGATTTGTAACTGCGGACACAACATCTACACTTGGGATCGACACGTCTGACATCATTTCAAATAGGCTTGTTGTAGTCTTTCGCCTGTCTCTGAGAATCAGCCTCATAGGTAAATATGGCCAAACAGCACTCCGACTCTTTTCCTTGCTGAAAGTAACAAAGCAATTATATATATATATGTATGTATGTGTATATAAACACACATTTAGCCCTCCTCAAATGTATTTGATATCAGTCATGGAGGAGGTCAGTGGGAGTTGATGATTTGCCATTTAGATGAGTTTCAAGTTGTAAATGTGTAAGCTGATGAGAGCAGAGATTGTCATACTGCAAAGGCTTAATCTGTTGTTTCCTTTAACCACAACTCGGACTGTATTAAAATGGCTTTCCTCATTGTATTGCTTTAGAAAAAGCTGTGAGGTCACATATTACCAGCCCAAAATACATTCATATTAAAACGTGCGCACACATGCACATACACAAACGTTTCTCTGTCCTGGCTGCTCAAACAGCTTGGGTCCATTGTTCAGTCAGCTGCAAAGCTTGACCTCAGGGATACAAATAGAGGGACGCACCAAATCTCTCTTTCTCTCACAGACATGCACACACACGTCGGGTCTAAAGACGATGACATTTTTCACAGAGAAAAGCGTCCAAATGGCAGGTGTCAGGGGCCGTCAGTCTCTAGCAAGGCGCTAGAAGGCAGGCAGGCAGGCACGCACACGCGCGCGCACACACACAAACAACTGCCAGTGTGAGGCACGTCTGAAAAGAGCAAAGCCTCACAGACACTCATGTCAATCTGGTCGCAGGAAAGGCCACACAAACGCATACACACCATCATGCACACACAAGCACACTCACACACCCCAAATCACAAATATACAGATGGCATGTCACAGAGACTCATCACACATGTTTGTCATATACAGGACCATAGCAGGGAACAGTGAAACCCTTGGGGAGGATGGCATGGTGGCTGGGTTGAAGGAGAGGAAGAAGGGACAGTCAGAGGCTGACCAGCACTCAGGCATAGTTGGAGGGGAGAGGTGGGCATGGGTGAAATGGACAGGGCTGGCTGATATTCACTGTACACCACCTGCGAATGCCAAGGGTCCTCAGCCTGTCACTTTCTTCCCATGAAGAGCAATTCAAAAATACATGGTTTATCTGTTGTACAAGCTGTAAAACAAAGGTGTTGTATACCCAATTGAGGGTCTAAGTACAGGTGAACAGTTTGTTAAGCCCTTTGAGGCAAATTTAGGAATTTGTGTAACTAAGCTAAATATATCGAATCAAATCAAATTCTACTAAAGTACAATCCTGTGCAAACTCATCTTGAGGGATGTCCAACCCGTCATTCATTGCTCTCATTCTTTCAAGCTCAATACTTGTTTAGGTACTTGTTCAAGCAAGTGAGAGCAACTATCCAATTCTAACTTTTCATCCAGCTCTAACCAGCTCCACATTTGAAGATGGAGTGAATGCTGAAATAATGAGTGCATAAATACATTTCTACTTCAAATATAAAATTCACCTTTTGTAATAAAAAAAAGCGGCGAAGCAGAGCTTTACGAAGTCTATAGATATTCATCCATCAAGTAATCTCTTTTTTGCATCTCATCTTCAATGTTCCAAATGACGTGTCTCAATAAGGTTTCATGGTCGCACATGGATCCTCTATGACATAATAAAAAGTGTTAAACATTTACATATTACAAGGCGTTGTATATATTTTTAAGTCTTCCTCTATGTAACCTGCAAGTCAAAGACATACACTTTTAATGTAACCATGGGTACATGTTTTCCTTTTGACAAGAAGGCACATCCCAGCTGAGGCTTTTTAAGTGCCTGTAAAGCCATCTGTCCCTCTGCACCTCCTTCTATCCAACTTTCAAACCTTCGGTGAGGCCTGAGTTGCTTGGATCCCACTCATTGCTGGTCCTGCCACTGTATGTTCATCACTCACTCAGCCTGACCCTAGAAGCATGCCTGTACACAGGACATGATGAGGGATACACACACCCATAAACCACACACAGCCATAAATACAGTCTACACAACTATCCTCCAGGTCCAGTAATAATGATCTCATCCCAGCAGGAGTGAGCTAGAGGGCAAGACGGTCAAGGACTTATTATAAGCTTCTCTGTCTGTCAGTGCGGATGAACACTGTTGGCTATTTGAGTATGTTTCCTGCTGCAATGGTTTGTACTGCCCTGAGACAACTGCAAATATGAACCAAGGAGAGAATGATGACTACAAGCAGGAAAAGAGATATCACTCTACTTTTGTCGACTACAGAGCAGGCAATGTCATAGCTACAAGTAGGAAACAAGCCTCATTAAGCTGACAGCACAGAGCCTCTAAAATGTAAATTATAGAACAAACTATGTAATTTGGTGTAGTTCATTTCGAAATCAATTAAATTCCTAAAAATGCATTGGGTACATTGGAAGGCTGGTGACTTGGAGACCCTCAAGAATGTGTTTGTGTGCTCATGAAACAGGGTCGGTCATTGCATTGCTGTTTTTGTTCACCTTCAGCTTGGGTCCCTCTGTGTATATCATCACCATTGCCCAAACCAAATGCTGTGAAGTTGTCATTCCCTGCGCACGCATGCACGCACGCACACACACACAGCCTACTTACTGCTTATGGCAGTCCATTGATTTTGATGATGACGTTGCTCCAAATTAAATGTATGGACATTTATTGGGGTGTGTTGCGGCAGTGCATAGCCATGTGGCTGATGCCTCCGTGCACGTCACTGTATCCTCTTCTCTGTGGCTTGCTCCTGAAGGTAAGAAGTTCCCTGGTGGCAGGAGGAACTCCAGGTATGGCGATCAACAGCCAGGGACTCAAGTGCTGTAGGTGGAACTTTGCACTGCTTCAGGAGGGTTTTGAGGTGATCCTTGTAGCACTTTTTTCGGACCCCCAGCAGATCTCTGGTCACCCAGGAGTTGGCCGTAGAGGATTTGTCTGGGAGGCGGTGGGCAGGCATACGGATCACATGCCCAACCAGGCGTAGATGTTTCAGCGCAAGGAGCACAGCGGTGCTGGGTATGTAGGCCCTGTCAAAGATTTCATTATAAGGCACCCTGTCTTCCCAGGACACACCCAGGATCCTTTGCAGGTAACAGATATGGAAGGCCTCTAGGGTACATATGTGTCCTGGTTTCCGAACCATACAGCAGTGTAGAGAGACAGACTGCCTTATACACAGCTGCTTTGGTGGAGATGGTGAGGTTCCTGTTCTGGAAGACCCTGGAACTAAACCTGCCAAAGGCAGCAGAGGCCAGACCGATGCGGACCTGGATGTCGTCATCGATGTTGCAGGAGGGGGACAGAATGCTACCAACGTAGGTGAAGTGTGGGACGATTGAAACGGAATGACCATCAAGGGTGAAGGTGGGCACACTTGTTTGGGGGGTGGACTCCTGCATGACTATCTGTGTTTTCTTGATGTTGACTTGGTGACCAATGGCGCTGTAAATGGAGGCGACCGCATTTAGCGCATGCTGTAAGGATCTGGTGAGTGGGCGAGGAGAGCAAAGTCATCTGCATACTGTAGCTTTTCAAAGGACTACTATTCCAAAATGTAACTGTACTGTATCAATGCAAGATTGATGTTTGCTTCATCAAAAGGGCGCCTGTGGCTCACCAGCAGAGAGAGTCATCCACTAACCAGAAGGTCGGTTTTGGTGAAGGCGCCGAATGTGAAATAGTCTGTACTGTATCTGTACCCCATCAGAGGGGTCCAGGAGTTTGTGGGAGAGGAGGGTGACAGTGGAGATGAAGATGTTAAATATGGTTGGGGCTAGGCCGCACCCTTGCTTGACCCCCACATCCACACTGAAGAATGGGGATTGTTGGCCACCAATACTCACACAGGCTTGCATCCCATCAGGGAACTGCCACAAGATGTTCCTAAACTTTGGTGGAACCCCCAGCTTCCCCAGCTCTTCCCACAGCAGTTCCCGGTTTACCGTGTCGAAGGCCTTGGACAAATCGATGAAAGCTAGGTACAGGTCTTTGCAGTGTTCTCTGCATTCTTCCTGTACCTGTCTAGCAACAAAGATCATGTCCGTGGTGCTTCGCTCTCGCCTAAAACCGCACTGGGATTCCGGTAGGTTGTTTTCGGTAACATGGGGATGCTAGTCGAAGTAGCACCTTCCTGCCAACTGATAGGAGGGAGATGCCTCTGCTGTTACCGCAGTCTGCCTTTTCACCTTTGCGCTTAAAGATCGTGATGATGTTGGCATCCTTCCAATCTTGCGGGATGACTTCAGATGACCAGATGGTAGTGATCAGTTGGTGTAATCTGCAGGTGAGGAGGTATCCACCATTCTTCAGTATTTCTGCCGGGATTCCATCAAGGCCCAGGCTCTTGTTATTCTTAAGGCCAGCGATGGCTTTCCGTACCTCGGCAAAGCGGGGGGGGGGAGTCTAGATCGGAGATGGTTGGCAGGCACGGGAGGTCGGCAAGTGTGTCCATCCGGGTTGGATATGAGGTGTTCAGCAGGGTGTTAAAGTCCTCAGCCCATCTGTCCAGGATCTGCTGTTTGTCCTTGTGCAGGATGGTATCATCTGCTGATCTGACCAGGGTTATGTGCTTCCTTTGTGGGCCATAGATGGACTTAGTGGCATCATATAAAGCATGGGAGTTTTTGGTGTCCGCATGATGCTGTATCTCGCTGGCTTTCTTTGTCCACCAGTCATTCTCCATGGCTCTGAGGGTGCGCTGGGTTTCAGCCCGGATGTTGTTAAAGTGGGCCTTCAGCGAGGTGGCTTGGGGGTTGGAAAGGTGAGCTGCAAGGGCCTTGTGTTTTGCCTGAAGTAGGTTGTGGATAGCTGGTGCACTGTTGTCGAACCAGTCTTAGTGTTTCCGACTGATGTACTCTACAGCCGCCTGGTGAATAGCAGTGCGTAGGTTGCTCCAGGTGGAGCTGACGTCGGGATCAGCTGGTGTTTCAGGGAGCTTGGACAGCTATAAGGCGATCTGTTCCCTGAGCTGGTTGACTGAGTGCGGGGACTTCAATGCATCACAGTTGAGTTTCCTGCAGGGTGGTGTTTTCCTGAGTGGAGGACGGAGTTCCAGGGTGAATTTGGCTGTGATCAGGCAGTGATCAGTCCAACAGTCAGCGCCACGCATGGCTCTGGTGACTCGCACCTCCTTTCTGTCAGCTTGGCGGACAATGATGTAATCAAGGAGGTGCCAGTGTTTAGAGGGGTGGTGTTGCCAGGAGGTCTTGACTTTGTTCTTCAGTTGGAACAAGGTGTTGGTGATGACAAGCCGATATTCAGAGCAGAGAGTGAGGAGGCGAAGACCATTTTCGTTGAGCTTACCAACACCATGCTGCCCAAGTACATCCTTCCATAACACACCGTCAGAGCTCACTCTCGCATTGAAATCCCCAAGGAGAATGAGCTTGTCGGTGGAGGGTGTTTTATTTATGGCAGTGTGCAGGGAGGCACAGAAATGTTCCTTGCACTCAGGGTCAGCATCCAGTGTTGGGGCATATGCACTGATGAGGGTGGCATGGCAGTTGTTGGTGAGGGGAATCAATCAGGTCATCAGTCTTTCACTGATGCCGACTGGGGATTTTGGGATCCCCCGAAGTAGGCTTGATCGCAGGGCAAAACCTACACCATGGAGACGGCGGGAGACTTCTGGTAGCGGGTTTCGCTAAGAGCTGCGACATCGATGTTATATCTTTGTAGCTCGTGTGCAACGAAACGCTGTCCTTCTTCGGGGACGACAGGAGTCATCGCACGCATCCAAAAGTGTGCGGACGTTCCAGGTTGCAATGGTGAGATTAATGTGTTTTCTTTGTCATTTGTTTGTCGACCGCATGAAGGGATGACCCGGAAACTGCGGCAGGCTGCCCGGGTTGAGCAGAACAAGAAAAACACACACACACACACACACACACACACACACACACACACACACACACACACACACACACACACACACACACACACACACACACACACACACACACACACACACACACACACACACACACACACACACACACACACACACACACACACACACACACACACACACACACACACACACACACACACACACACACACACACACACACACACACACACACACACACACACACACAAGGATGTCCAGCAGGCTACCATTACTCACAAACCCCCGGCTGAGCGCCGCTGTGTTGGAGTTTACCCCGGTGGACAAAAGGGTCGCCTCCCTACGCCTTCGGGTGGTGGGGGGGAAAACTCTGACTGTTGTTTGTGCATATGCACCAAACAGGAGTTCAGAGTATTCTGCCTTTTTGGAGACCCTGAATGGACCCCAGTAGGGGACTCCATTGTTCTGCTGGGAGACTTCAACGCCCAAGTGGGCAATGATGGAGACACCTGGAGAGGCTTGATTGGGAAGAACGGCCTCCGTGATCGGAACCCAAGTGGTTGTTTGTTATTAGACTTCTGTGCTAGCCATGGTTTGTCTATAATGAACACCATGTTCGAACATAAGGATGCTCATAAGTGTACATGGTACCAGAGCACCCTAGGCCAAAGGTCGATGATTGATTTTGTGATCGTTTATCTGATCTGAGGCCGCATGTTTTGGACACTCGGGTGAAGAGAGGGGCGGAGCTGTCAACTGATCATCATCTGGTGGTGAGTTGGATCCGGGGGTGGGGGAGGACTCTGCATAGACCTGGTAAGCCCAAACGTGTAGTGCGGGTGAACTGGGAACGTCTGGAGGAGGCCCCCATCCAGGAGATTTTCAACTCACACCTCCGGCGGAGCTTTTCTGGCATTCCTGTGGAGGTTGGGGGCATTGAACCCGAGTGGGAAATGTTCAAAGCTTCCATTGCTGAAGCTGCGGCGGTGAGCTGTGGTCTCAAGGTCTTAGGTGCCTCAAGGGGCGGTAACCCTCGAACTCCGTGGTGGACACCGGTGGTCGGGGAAGCTGTCCAACTGAAGAAGGAGTCCTTTAGGGATATGTTAGCCCAGAGGACTCCGGAAGCAGTTGCAAGGTACCAACGGGCCCGAAGGGCTGCAGCCTCTGCCGTGTCAGAGGCAAAACAGCGGATGTGGGAGAAGTTCGGAGAAGTCATGGAGAAGGACTTTAGGTCGGCACCAAGATGCTTCTGGAAAACAATTCGACATCTAAGGAGGGGGAAACGGGGAACCATCCACGCTGTGTACAGTAAGGATGGGACACTGTTGACCTCAACTGAGGAGGTAATCGGGCGGTGGAAGGAGCATTTTGAGGAACTCCTGAATCTGACTAACATGCCCTCTATGGTAGAGGCAGAGCTGGAGGCTGATGGAGGATCATCGTCAATTTCCCTGGCGGAGGTCACTGTGGTAGTCAAAACAACTTCACAGTGGCAAAGCTCCGGGGGTTGATGAGATCCGCCCAGAAATGTTGAAAGCTTTGGGTGTGGAGGGGCTGTCTTGGTTGACACGTCTCTGCAACATTGCGTGGAGGTCGGGTAAAGTGCCAAACGAGTGGCAGACCGGGGTGGTGGTTCCCCTGTTCAAAAAGGGGGACCAGAGAGTGTGTGCCAATTACAGGGGTATCACACTTCTCAGCCCCCCGGGTAAAGTCTACTCCAAGGTGCTGGAAAGGAGGGTTCGGCCAATAGTCGAACCTAAGATTGAAGAGGAACAATGTGGATTCCGTCCTGGACGTGGAACAACGGACCAGCTCTTTACCCTTGCAAGGATCCTGGAGGGGGCCTGGGAGTATGCCCATCCAGTCTACATGTGCTTTGTGGATTTGGAGAAGGCGTATGACCGGGTCCCCCGGGAGATACTGTGGGAGGTGCTGAGGGAGTATGGGGTGAGGGGGTCACTTCTTGGGGCCATCCAATCCCTGTACACTCAAAGCAATAGCTGTGTCCGGGTTCTCGGCAGTAAGTCGGATTCGTTCCCGGTGGGGGTTGGTCTCCGCCAGGGGTGCGCTTTGTCACCAATCCTGTTTGTGATATTCATGGACAGGATATCGAGGCGTAGTCGTGGTGGGGTGGGGTTGCAGCTCGGTGGCCTGGGGATCTCATCACTGCTTTTTGCAGATGATGTGGTCCTGATGGCACCATCGGTCTGTGATCTTCAGCACTCACTGGATCAGTTCGCAGCCGAGTGTGGAGCGGTTGGGATGAGAATCAGCACCTCAAAATCTGAGGCCATGGTTCTCAGCAGGAAACCGGTGGATTGTCTACTCCGGGTAGGGAATGAGCCCTTACCTCAAGTAAAGGGGTTTAAGTACCTCGGGGTCTTGTTTGCGAGTGAGGGGACAATGGAGCGTGAGATTGGCCGTAGAATTGGAGCAGCGGGGGCGGTATTGCACTCGCTTTGCCGCACCATTGTGACAAAAAGGGAGCTGAGCCGGAAGGCAAAGCTCTCGATCTATCGGTCAATCTTTGTTCCTACCCTCACCTATGGTCATGAAGGATGGGTCGTGACCGAAAAAACGAGATCGCGAGTACAAGCGGCCGAAATGGGTTTCCTTAGAAAGGTGGCTGGTGTCTCCGTTAGAGAAAGGGTGAGAAGCTCAGTCATCCGTGAGGAGCTCGGAGTAGAGCCGCTGCTCCTTTGCGTAGAAAGGAGCCAGTTGAGGTGGTTCAGGCATCTGGTAAGGATGCCCCCTGGGCGCCTCCCCTGGGAGGTGTTCCAGGCATGTCCAGCTGGGAAGAGACCTCGAGGGTAGACCCAGGACTAGGTGGAGAGATTATATCTCCACACTGGCCTGGGAACGCCTCGGGATCCCCCAGTCAGACCTGGTTAATGTGGCCCGGGAAAGGGAAGTTTGGGGCCCCCTACTGAAGCTGCTGCCCCCGCGACCCGACCACGGATAAGCGGTTGAAGATGAGATGAGAGATGAGATCTTTACTGATGTACATGTATAATTTATTGAGAAAAAAATTACGTAACGGTCAATGAAAACCAAAATCATCAACCTATTGAGGACAGGTTTCAAAATAAGAAATTAAATCACAGGCTGATCCAACTCTAGCATTTTATCACAATACGATTAAGTCTTTATGGTCCCCGAGTGCCTCGATACACTCCCAAATCATCTGCGCATGGTGTTCTGGGGGTTCTCCTCCCAGACCTGGATCAGGGCATCAGTGAGCTCCTGGATGGTACTTGCAGTTTCGAAAGCACTGATACACAACATCCCATAGGTGCTCAACTGGCTTTAGGTCAGGGGAATGAGAGGGCCAGTCAATGGCATCATCACCTTCTACACACTCTGGCCATAAGAGGCTGGGCATTGTACTGCACCAGGAGGAACCCAGGGCCTCCTGCACCAGCGTACGGTCTGACAATCACTCTGAGGATTTATCCTGGTACCTAACAGCAGTCAGGGTACTGTTGGCTATGACATCTTTGGGACCCTCCAAGGATAAGCCTCTCCAGACCATCACTGACCCACCACCAATCCAATCATGCTGGATGATGTTACAGGCAGCATGACATTCACCATAGCATCTCCAGACTCTTTAATGCCTGTCACATGTGCTAAGTGTGAACCTGCTCTCCTCTGTGAAAAGAACAGGAAACCAATGGCAGACCTGCCAATTCAAGTGTTACCTCGTTAATGCCAATAGAGCTGCACAGTGCTGCGCTGCACAGGTCACACAAGAGTACTTCGGGCCCTCATGCCACCCTAATGTGGCCCTTTTCCACTAGCACTTGGCCGCGCCGAGCATTTATTTGCGTCAAGCACTTTGAGGAATTGTGATCCAAGCGAAGAGCCCTTAAACACTTCCTCAGCTGCTGTACAAGGGCACTTGGAGAGGGACGGTACTGATGAAGGCATGATTGGTCCTGAAGACAATCGTTGAATCCATCAGCACATGCTTTGAGTGGGCAAAGCGGCACCAACCCTCAAAGAAGATCATTGCCTTTGTCAGAGCAAGGGACTGGCAGCTGTTGGTGGACCTCGGACAGCAGCTGAAGTTTCCCAGTCATAGTGCAGCCACCCCCCTGGGACCAGACATTGTCCTTGAGTCCAATTCCACCAAACAAGCTGTGATGCTGCAGCTGACAAACCTATGGGAATATCGCTTGGAAGAAGCCTTCAAAGGGAAGCTCTCCAAATAGGCAGAACTGGTCAACAACTGTCAGTAGGCTCGATGGAGAGTGATGTGTGGGCCATTGGAAGTTGGATGAAGGGGATTTGCGGCCTGTTTTCTGTTTAGCGCCATCAGCAGGTTGGGCATTGAAGAAGAGAGTCATCCGCAGTACCACCAAAGCGGCAGAGAGTGCCTCTAGATGGCTGTGGCTCAAAAGAGGAGAGCCATGGATTCAGAAAAGCTAACCATCTGGACATACGCTCAAGCAGGGTCACCTGGAGGAGGGTTTATGATGTTGAAAGACCCGAAAAACCAGAGGATTATGTGTCCAGAGGCATCCGCAGATGTTCCAATGTTCACAGGTTAATCCCACCCAGGTATCAGACCGGACATCTCAGTGTCGCATTAATCCCTGCTAACGTCTCACTCAACAATGGCAAAACTAACTATTGACTCTTTTTCCTCATTCAATTAAATTAAATTGTGACATTGTGAACTTGTGAACTTGTGAACTTAAAATAAAACAGCACATTGTAATTTCTGTAAATTGTTTATTCATTACCAAAGCATTTATCAGCAATATACACTGAACAAAATTATAAATGCAACACTTTTGTTTTTGCCCCCATTTTTAATGAGCTGAACTTTTTCTACGTACAAAAAAGGTTTATTTCTCTCAAATATTGTTCACAAATCTGTCTAAATCTGTGTTTGTGAGGACTTCTCCTTTGCCGAGATAATCCATCCACCTCACAGATGGGGCATATCAAGATGCTGATTAGACAGCATGATTATTGCACAGGTGTGCCTTAGGCTGGCCACAATAAAAGGCCACTCTAAAATGTGCCTTTTTTTTTAGAGAAATAAGCCTTTTGTGTACGTAGAAAAAGTCTTGGAACAAAAGTGTTGTGTTTATAATTGTGTTCAGTGTAGTTAAAATGGCCGCTGTGGTGTTTAGAGGTGTGCCCCTAAATTTTCTGATTGTCCCCCCAAAAATTTTCATTAAGCTGCTACAGTGCTCCTTGTAAATAATATATACAAAAAATGTCTGTCATTTGGAGAACACAAAACACATGTTTGATAGTGGAAATAAATTGGAAATCCTAATACAGACAATACATGGAGTACAGAGAATTGGTACTTTTCCTCAAAATTCCTGAAGGTACAATGTTCAATATTTATGTTCATTTGATTGAATTGTTCATTTAAGTTAATTGTTAAATTGTTAAAAGAAGCTACTTTTCCACCTTTTGTAGTTGTATGTGGGTGGAGGTCAGTATCCATGTTAACGTGAACAAGGCATGTTAACAACGGTCAATTCGGATAGTCATGGCTACTGGAGGAGCAGAGAGAGAGAAAGAGAGTGGGGGAGAGTGATTTGAGCACGGCTAGACCCCGCGAGGGAGAGAGCGTTGGCTGTAGAAGTTAATGTGCAGTGCCGGTTGCAGTCTGTCTCCATCTAATAAATGCCGCAAGAAGAAGTTTCGGTGCGTCCTTTACCACACTGTTCGGGAAAGTAAGGGGGTTGGTCCTGGACCGAAACAGCGCTTAGGCCCTTGGAGAACATTTCCCCCTGACTCCCCCCTTTTTTTTTTGCTGATCCGAAAAATGATCAAATCAGAGATTCAAAATCCATTGCAACCCAGATTGAAAGACATACAGTATGTGGGAGACTCATATGAAAGAGAAGAGTTAAAATATACTTACATTTGGACTTTGCAGGGGATTTCAAAAGCACATGCAATTAATTGTGTTACATGTTGCAAAAATTAAGTTAATCATATCAAGTGACAGAGGACATTCAGCCAGCAACACATCAAACAGTCCAGAAGTCCAATATTCTTGCATGTTACGAAAGGCATTGAAAACCAACAGTTCCCGCAAAATAATGAACAAGAAAGGAATTATGTCAACATGCTTTGAATTACGCTCAAGCTTGCTCTAAAGAAAAAATGTATTTAATGAAAATAATTAATTGGAAGTTAACTTAACAACCCCTCACTTAGAATATTTTGGCTTTTTCAAATAGACAGATATGTTACTTCACAGAAAGAACATGGGCTATTAACCCGTAGGTATGACCTCTGAATTGTGTATGTGTGTATGAACTCAAAAACACTGAGAAAAAACTCTTATATACACACACACTGCAGCAAAGCTCAGAATCGTTCTGGCTGTGGTCCCAATGCTAACCTCAAGTCAACAAACACACATGGAACTCAGCAGAGAGAGAAAGAAATGGCGCAAGGACAAGCCAGTGGTTATTATGCTTGGATAAAGGTCCTGTTTCGTTGTATTCTGAGGTGTAGACTGGCTTGTTCACAGACACAAAGTGCACGCCAAACTTCAGTTGGACCAAAGTGAAACAAAGTCCAGATGGCCTTTTAGACAATATTCGCTTGAGGGACACATTCCAATCTGTCCTTCTCTCCATCTGTATCCCGCTGTCTCACTCCCACACACTATCCTCTTCAGCAATTTACCCTTTCACATTCCTCAACCCCTTGGTTCACCCACTCTATCCTTTCCACACCCGCAACTCTGCATTTTTATTCCAACACCATAATAAATATCTCACCATCATTCTGACTGACATCCTTCCAATCTTTGATAATGGCAAATTGAACCTTGGCATTAAACCTTCACAAATGGCACTTAAGAATGTTTCAGTGAAATTTATTCATAAAGGTTTTGAATATTCAAAGGCCTTGTAATTTGCTTTGCAAACATTTGAAAACAAGAGATGTAATTTATTTTGCTGAAATAAACATAATGTACTGTGGAGTAAATTAATTTCAACACATAATATATAATATGTGAATCATGTTGACTCCATAAATATTGGGTTATAGGATAAGGATAATAAGGCTCATCCATCTATTTTCTACATCCTCTTTCTCTACTTAGGTTAATGGAAAACTGGGCCCTGCTCTTACATGCACTGGGTGAAAGACCTTACCAGTAAGACACCTCCAGGGGATGAAAGTAGCGCCTGAAGATGAGATCAGTGAAGAAGGACTCAGTCTCACGACATGCTGTCCCGTTGCCAATGACAACCCTGGTACAGCTGGTATGGACAAGTAGAAGAGGAGAAAGACAATGGGGATTAGGAGAGCAACCATAAAGGTTTAAAAATAAGGTATTTTCCCAGTTCACTTTCCCTGTTCATGCAATTCGATTCAGTGAACTCAAATGAAACAGACCAAAGTACCAGTACCAGTATTTGATCATAAGGTGGCGTAGTTTTTCTGCTTCTTTTGGCTGGCTTGAATTATGCAGGTACACAACATCAGTATGGAGTATCTGGCCTGAGAGCAGAAACATAAAGATGGGGGGGTAGACAACACATATTTAAACATACTTCACCCACAGTCTTTAACACTTATTTTCTACTGTAATTTTTTCATATATATATATATATATGTGTGTGTGTGTGTGTGTGTGTGTGTGTAAATTCCATATGTAAATAAGTAGTTCACTGTACATATGTACATTGTTATTTTAATTAGTTGTTTTGTTTCACAATGTAAACTTCTATTTCCCATGCCAATAAAGCTGCTGTGAATTGATTTCAATTGAATTGAGACAGAGAGAGTGAGAATACAATCTTGCTGACAAAGTATTATAATGACAAGAGGGGGCTCAATAGAGTAAACTATATACTGTCATTTAATGTCTCTCCACTGTATAGAGTCTTGAGGCAGGAATGCTCCAAATTAATTCAATAATTTTTGAACTCCACATCTGCAATGCCTAATCATCCACAGGAAGTCCATCCCCTGCCAGTACCCAGCTTTTTAAGAGAAGAAGTGTAGATCTTAATGGAAAGCTCTGAAAGGAAGGCATGTGAGCTAGTACCCACCAAACCTGCAACCATACCATGCACAGATTGGCAAGCAATATATAGTATGCTGGTGTATGTCTGTTGTAAATGTGTCAGCATGACTTGTGGCCACACAATCAGTCACCCACAGAGTGGGACCTACCCTTGCAGTGTGAAGCCTAATCCACTGTGAGACATGCTGACATATACAGTGCAGTACAGTAGACACACAAAAAACACATGCAAATTGCACACACAAAACCCACCCATCAGGGTCATACCAACTGGTAACTATGCTCTGACATGCATTTGCACATACTCACACCTTAGTGTGAAAATATATGGCTTCATTACTGCTTAACCAAATAATGTAACATAATGAAAATTTTTCTTCAATACGTCTCTACTAGTTTGAATCATAGATAGTGTAGTAAATAAGGCATGTGTGTGTATTTGATATGAGATTAGAGACAGTGAGACGTAAGGAAGAGAAAAAGCCCATCAGTCATTAACTTGTGGAAGGACTTAAGTGAGAAAATATGTAGAACATAATTGAATATGTGACAACGCATATGTTAAACACATTAGTGTTTTTGTTTTTTTCATTAAGTGTATCAAATATTATTATCAAATATAACCACCAGTTACATGTATTAATAGAAGCCAACAGTAATTCAGAAAACATCTCTGAAAATACCCATGTACTAATTAATCAGTCACACCCTACCTATACTATAAATCAAAATGTTCAAACTTTGTATGCATAAGTAGAGCTTTAATTCAAGTTATGATTACATATTTGCAGCACTAGAGATGATTCTAACTCTATTTTGCTAAACACAAAAATAAAGCTGTTTGCTGCAGACTTTCATAGACAGCTGCACTCCCCAGATTGTATGCACAATGCATTATGTGTAGAGCTTTCAAAAAGAAGGATACAAAGATAGGTAAATGATCTTGACACTATAAATTGTGACTATTCAAGTGAATACTGAATGTAAACACCTGAGTCCAGCACACTGGATTTACTTACTAGTGGGGGAGAGGATTGCCAGCTTACATCCATGTCTGAAGCCAGGGTCCACCCCCATGATGATGCAACCCCTGACTGGACACATCAACAGGCGCTGGCGGAGGTTCCGGACAAACATGGCAATTGATTCCTTCTCTGCTGCAAATGTAAGTTTAGTCCTAAAGAGAGGTAATGTAAGAGAGAGATGAAAAAGATGGGGACATAGAAAAAAATGGGGAAGCAAAGGGTGAAGATAAATATGTAAATGTTAGTTGTACAGTGAGGGTAAAAAGAAACAAAGGATGAAAAAAAATTACAGAGAAAAAAGAGAAGAAAGGAAAGAGGTGAGAGATGGGGGGAAAGGGACTGACAAGTACAATTAAAAGTACCTGTAACTTCTGGTGAGGAAAGGCAGAATAAGCCTTTTATAAGAGTCCTCTACTGCATTCCTGATGATTACATTGAGCTCTTCTCTTGGAAATGTCTTTGGCCTCCACCTGGTTGAGTGGCGAAAGAAAGGTATTTTCTTTTGGTCTATTGATGATTGCCATCGATGTGACTTAAAGTTGACTGAGGACATGCGTTAGGAAAAGACATTTTTCATTCTATTTTATAAACTCAAAACATATAATATGCTATTTAATTTTTCTCAAATTTTCTCTCTAAATTAAATTTTAACACATTTAAGTGTGATTTAAGTAAATGGTGCTGCAATACAGACCGATGCAAGAGTTCTACCCATAGAAACTTTTTATTAAAGCTATGCTTCTTTAAACTGTAATTGTTGTGGGAAAAACATAAATCCATTATAAATTCTTTGACATTCTGCTTTCTTTTTGATCTCAATTATTTTTCAAGGCAAAATCTCCTCACAAAAACACCATGCCATAAAGGCCTTGACCAATGAATGGATTGTATAAAAGTGAGGAGCCTTCATATTTGTCATGATGAAAAGCAATTTAATATTTCAGCGCCAATCAAGTGCTAATTCACTGCTTAAATCCTTTAATCTACTCATTTTAATATTTTTTATTAAAGATGGTTCAGCAGTTGTTTTGCTATGCTTATTGTCAACCTCATCCACTTGGAATTGCCAAGGATCAAAATCAATGATCTCTGCATATATTTGCATGTATCATATGAAGCACTTTTACAAATTCCAGAAAATGACTCCATTATTGTACTAAAATAGCAATCTGGTTATCTGTGCGTGTGTGTGTGTATGTGTGTGTGTGTTTCGCTGCTTATCAATGTGTGAAGGTATTTGTGCATTATTGCTTTTCTGACCTGTTGTTGATGCACCACCTAATGAAGTCACTCTTCACCCTGTCGCAAATGTTCACCTTCACTGTCAAAATCTTCAGACTCTCCCCTCGGTTAATTGCCAGGGTCTGTACACAAATCATATAGAGGAACATGTCCCCTGGTTAATGCAATACAATAAATTGTATAAACTGTAAGTGAAGAAATACTCACTGCCTCCCAATAACTCACAAACTCCACAGGTTACATGCTTATATACAGTATGAACACTTTGAAAATCAACGGTCCAAATTCCTCCAGATTACTGCTATTTTTAATGAATTATTTAAAAATAATTTATTTTGTGAATTACCTGATTTCTATATTCAGTATATATGCACTTATATATATATATATATATATTTGTACTAGAGCCTGACTTATATCGGTTGGCCCATAATAATCTGAGCCCTTTACAGACATCGATATCAGCGCTTATGTTTACCAATATGAAATATTTTATTGTACAGAACAAACAATGCAGAAAGGATTGCATTTGTGTTTCCATTTTACGTAAAATCATTTATGTTTATTTTCTTAAATGAAGTTCTAAATATTTGGTTGTATTTGTGTTTTCTTTTTATTTATAGTTATATATGATACAGTTTTTGGTTAAACTAAAATATCAGCCTTTCTTTTTCATAAAGGTTTGATAACAACATCTTAGGATGTATACATACATATATAAAAAGGCTGCAGCAAACGATTATTTTTCCAATTAAGTCAATTAATCTCACGATTTTTGAGGGATTAATCTAATAATTATTTTCTGTTCAGTCGATTGATTCTTTGGTTAACTTACCAATAAATAGTATATCTCTATGAATCCGATATATGGGTCAAAGTAATTGAAGATGGAACACAACATAAATAAACCGAAAATTAAATCTTAATTTTCGCCTAAAAAAAGAAAACATATTTATAATGAATATTCTCTATGTAATAATGCAGATTAATAAAAAAACTTCCATACACAATCCATAGCACAACATCTGAACATTATCTCTGCCAAATTTCATGCTCATAAAGTGAAGCAGAGTTACAGGCATAGGGACATGGTCAGCATTTCAATGTCAGGTTTCTCAACTCATTTAATTTCACCTAAATTTCATCTAAATAACTGTTTTAGCAAAGACAGGTGTTTATCTCTCTCTACAAATACTCTTTGTAGTGCTGCGTAATGACGTCAAATTAGCCAGTGACGGTAGGGTATTATCTCAAAGTGACAAGTAGCCTTTGTGCTAGCTAACGGGATCAAATTTATGGATCAAAACACAATTTATCATGACAAAACATTAAAGGTAAGGCGTAGTTTATGTATGACGCTGTATGACGCATATTTTTGTGTCACTTAACTCGCCTGAGTATCTGAGTTTGCAGTCTTTTCCTTAAAGGATGTGCTTTCACTTTCTCCAGGGTGTTGTCATGTTTGCTTTCTCAACAGCGGTAAAAAAACAGAGAAACTTCTCATTTGTCTTGAGATGCTGCAGCGTTTATTAACAGACAGACTGTAACCTGCACTGTAAATTCACTGCTGCAACCATCTCCTCTTCTCCGGAGCTTGCAATGATCACAGTCACTTGCTCCGAATTTCTCTCCCCCTCTCCTGTTGTGCCACACACAAACACTACACATATACGCCACTTATATAACACAAGCTTTTTCGGATGAAGGTTAATTTTCTGCATAGCCCAGAACAGGAGTTGCCATCACTGGGGATGGCACGTAAATATTCCAATGCGTTGATGCATTCTACGCAAATCCGTAATATATACACATATATACACACACATATAATACATATACATACATATATATATTTATCAACCGATGTATCATGTCGGAAATCTTGTACTCCCTAATATCATTATCAGCATCAGCCCCAAAAATCCATATCGGGCGGGCTCTAATTTGTACTTCAATCAATACGCCTCTACAGTTAAAATGTTTTACTGTTTTGTTCAAATTTCAGTTGAATTTAAACTACAACATATCTATGCAAATTGCAAACAAAAAATTCTAAATGCAATGATCCTTATTTGGTTGTTTCCAAATAGCAGAACCAAAGACCTAAAATAACATTTAAAAAATCATAATTTGTACATATATAAAGCATTTCTTTTTATTATTAAAAATACACGTTCATGTTCCCAAAACTCTACACACAAGCACAAAAACAAAACTCTACACACAGTGATGAACCTAGGAGTATATCCTGTGGCTAGGCCCGTTATGTGCTGGTCCCCCTTCAAAGGAACGGTTACATGCTGTTAAGCAAACAGTAGTAAGTGTCTGACCTTTTCAGTGGGGATCCTTTAGCCCGCCACAGAACGGGGCCAAGAAACAACACGTCAATCTGGAGCCCAAGCGGAAAAAGCAAGCTGACAAATGCCACCACTACGCCACCATCCGCGCTGAGACCGCAAGGCCTACCCCCACCTAACCCACATCACATGCACACGCACACAGTGCAACAACCATTCCTACTCAGCATCAGTTTCAGATGTGCTGCACCCATGTGCAACTTACACACACAAATATTTTTTTTTACAAAATACAGCAAATTGCATGGCAGAGGCAAGAATTAATGCAGCTAGCGTTCTTGAATTATGAAAGTTAACTGTTGACATGTCTCAGCCCTGGGCTGCTGCACTGATTGTGATGTTGTTTCTCAAACAATCTTCATCAAAGCACAAAATATTGACAGAATGAGGAACAACACCTCTGTCTGGACTCTCTGGAAAAGCCATGAGTGAAATTAAAGTGGTAAATAAATGCTAAATCTGTGTCCTCAGGGTTTGATGTTCAATCATTTAAACATCGAATGACATGCAGTCTTAACATGACTGCCATGCATTCCAGACCGATTCCTCCATCTAAAGATAAATGACTTAGAAACTAGTGTTAAGCATAGACTGTATATAAAAAAATGAAGCCAATGCGAAGTGCCTTAAGCCTGTATTCTCTGGAATCACCAGTCAGTCGCCCTGACAGACTGTTTGCAAAAAGAAGTCAGTTTCGAGTAGTCCATGGGTGCGGTCGAATTGTCAAATTTGCCTAGAAAGGTTGCTTAATCCTGCCATGACCAGAAAGTATTTCATCGGCAGCCATGATAAGAGCTGTTCGGATTCTCTTAATGTTTAGGAAAGGTACTTCAAAGCTTCCTTTCCTATCTCCTTTAGCATTGGGTAAACTGGATCTTCCTATGCGAAAGGAAAAGAGAGAAATAGACGCCACACCATGGGCGTAATTTCCACTGGGTACGAGGGGGACATGTCCCCCTACTTTTTCAAAAACCTATTTGTGTCCTACCCACTTTCAAATTCGATGGTTATTATTATTATTATTATTATTATGGGTTTTTTTTTAATCCTCAGGAAATAATCTCTTCCAGGAAATACAGCACACAATTGTTTACAAGAGCATTACGTTCTTCATAGATCTAGCCTCCTAAATTGCTAACAAACTTCACCAGATTGGTGGATTTAGCTAAGAAATGTACAAAATGTATGTAGTAATGCAATAAATGGGATTCAAATCGAAAATAAATTTCTGGCAGAGGACCCCCTGTTTTGTGTAACCCCCACTTCTCAGACCAAAGTTACACCCTTACGCCACATATTCATTGCCGAAGCAATATTTAACGTGACATGCCATACACATACTTAAAGATTAAATCCGCAGTAGAAGAAGAAGAAGAGTATGAAAATGACCGAGGAGGGACGCACGTAATCATGTAAGTTACTGTTGCCTATGAAGCATTTCCATCTTATGCATACGGTGTTCATGTGGATATATATACTGTAAGTGGACAGGAGCATGAGCAAACATTCCAAATGTGACAACTTTTTCCTATCAGTTTCGTAGCCTGTATTATTGTTTTTATTTAAATTCCAACCTTGGTAATGAATAAATATTTTTCACCGTGTTGTACAAGCCTGCATGAATCAACCGACAAATAATGCACAGGGATAAGTAGCCTATAAGATGCATCCCCGGAAATGTGTAGTTTCACCACAGCACACTTCAATAACATCCGCCGTTGCATAATTATGAAGTATAGTGTAAGTGGAGTCGGCTTCTCTTAGCACCGCTGTAGGCTTTTCCTAAGTCCTATGAATCCTCCTTTACACCTTTCCTTGACCTCATGAGGTATTCCATTGGGAGCAAGGAATAGTACATAGGAAAAGACGATAGGAAGGACAATCCAAAGCCACCCCATTAGAAATGACCCTACTACTCACAGTTTATGGTCTCAATCTCTAGTTTCAAGTCTTCTTCTATACAGCATGATGTTCATTTTGTAAATTGGGGTCTAATTTAGAGTAAAATAGACGAAAAAGCAACATATACATTGGAGGGTAGATACAGCGTGATGGACTGGTGGTACCATCCAACCTGTGCATGGTTGCAGGTGTACGTGGGCGCGCAATGGACAAGCTCTCAGTCAGACCACGCGTCTGGTTGCTAAAATCCCAACAATTGTACAATCTGTGTCCTTGCTGTTCATGGTAGTTGGCTACTGTCCTTGCTAATGATGAATAACCTAGTGTCTAAGTTTCTTCATGCATTAGGTCACTGCTAGGAGACGGAGAGTGACCTGATAGGAAGGGTGATGTGAGACAGAGTGAGAAGTGTGTTTTACAGTGTGAGATGGGCCAGGAGTGACAGGTAGCCAAGTGCTGGCCAAACCCTAACAAGACCAGACAGACCATCTACTGGATGGCCCTTCATCCTTCCACCAGCCCACCACCCTAAGGGTGACTGTCCTCTCTTTATCTGTCACGCCTACCCTTTCTTTAGAGGAATACTGTCATTAACACATTCATCCATCCAACATATCAGGGATAAACAATCAGATACACAAATGCCAACACAGATTCACAACAGCCTTCAGTACAGACTGCAGCAGTTTTTGGCCAGGCCGACAAAAATAAGTAGGGCAAAGTGATCCTAACTTAAGATAATCCTTACCTTTACTAATGCAAGAAGCTTACAAAAAGTTGACCATAAAATTACAGACAGTGGCAGTTTTAAGCATTTAAGGGTATCATGGTTCAGCGTGATTTAATTATTTTTTAAATAAAAATACTGGCAACTCAAGGAGAGCACGCCCTGTTCATAACCTGGCATTAACATTTGTCTTGGGTCATCTGGCCATATGCAGCCCAGACGACATTCAAATTTGATTTGTATATGGGTATTGGACCTCATTGGGTATTGGGCATAGACTATGTAAAGATGGATGATATGACAGCTCCCAAAAGTTAAGCAAAATCATCTTGATTGCCGGCTCGGGGCTGACCACAGAAAAGTCATAAACCCTGCCTCTTCCATGTTAGTGGATGGGACTTGGACCAAACTACACAGGCAAATGTTCCTAGAGATGGTGTCTTTCATTGTAGGAAGTTGTAATGTTGTGTTAATGTATTAATGTGTTAATTATATCCTATCCGTTTTGTTGAAATTTAGGGCTGCAACTAACGATTATTTTCATAATCGATTAATATTTATATCAAAAATTGTGAAAAAAATTAAGATTGTGTTTCCCAAAAACCAAGATGTTTAGTTTTTTCCACACATAAAATATATATTTAGTTGACTGTCATAGAGGAGAAAAGAAATAAGAATATATACACATTTAAGAAGCTGAAATCAGAGAATTTTGACATCAAAACTACTTGAACCGATTAATCAAATATTAAAATAGTTGGCGATTAATTACGTAATCGATTAATAATCGATTAACTGTTGCAGCTCTATTTAAATTAATTATCTAATGAATAGAAATGGAGTAATGCTTGGCAGCTGAGATTGACGATCACGCATGTCTGCATACCTCGATACTGCAGGTCCACACCACTAATCTACTGCGCAGACTCTGGCTCTAAATGACATCAAGAGCGCAAGATGGCGGCATTCGCATCCTTTATAGTTTGGCTTCAGGGGGTGGAGATGCGTTGTCCATTTCTATAAACAGTCTATGGTCTGGGTGACTTCATATCTGTTCTTAGACCTGTACATCATAACACAGAAACAGCACTGCTGAAAGTTACCAACGACCTTCTCATGGCCTCAGACAATGGACATGTTTCTGTTCTCGTCCTATTAGATCTTAGTGCTGCATTTGACACCATTGATCACAAGATTATATTACAGAGACTGGAACATATTATTGGGATTAAAGGAACAGCACTTAAATGGTTTAAATCATACTTATTGGATAGATTTCAGTTTGTTATTGTTAATAACAACTCTTCCACTCATACAAAAGTTAGTCATGGAGTTCCACAAGGTTCTGTGCTGGGACCGTTACTTTTCACTTTATATATCCTTCCCCTAAGAGAAATTATCAGAAAGCACCACATACATTTTCAATCTTACGCAGATGACACCCAACTGTAATCATCTATAAAGCCAGATGAAACTAATCAGGTTGAAAATCTTCAGGATTGTCTTCAAGATATATCTTTTACTTCTAAATTCAGACAAAAAACAAGTTCATTGTACTCTATCAGACACTATATAAACACTATCTGAGCATATCGTTACAGCTTTACTGTAAGGAACATTGGAGTTATTTTTTTTTCCAGGACATGACCTTTGACTCACACATAAAATAAGTCTCTAGGACAGCCTTTTTCTTCACCTGCGCAATATTAAGAAATCATGACATCGTATCTCAAAAGGGTGCTGAAAAACTATTGCATGCATTTGTTACTCTAAGACTGGACTACTATAATTCATAACTGTTAGACTGTGAAAAGCTTCTAGTTAATCCAAAATGCTGCAGCACGAGTTCTGACAGGAACTCGAAAAGGAGATCATATTTTTCCAGTGTTAGGATCTCTGCATTGGCTTCCTTTAACATTCAGAATAGAATTCAAAATCCTGCCCCTCACTTACAAAGCCCTTAATAATCAGGCTCCATCCTATCTTGCAGAGTTCATAGTTCCATAATATCCCAATAGATTGCTTCGCTCTGTACACTCAGGACTCCTTGTGGTTCCCCGAGTAGAAAAAAGAGTAGAATGGGAGGCAGAGCCTTCAGCTACCAAGCTCGTCTTCTCTGGATCTAACTCCCAGTTTGTGTCAGGGAGGCAGACACCCTCTCTACTTTTAAGGTTAAACTTAAAACATTCCTCTTTGATAAGGCTGAACCATCTCTTAGTTATGCTGCTATAGACCTAGGCTGCTGAGGGAATTCCCATCATGCATCTCTCTCCCTATCCCCCATGTATGTACATAACATTTCACTAACTGTGTTTTCTCTCTCCCCTTGTGCTGGAATCTCTGAGTTCAGGGCTGCAGAATCCAAATCTGTTACTATTATTAGGGGGTCCAAGCCAGCGTAGGCTATTGTTTTTGTACTTTTTTGTTTTCCAAAGCTAAAAGTCCAGCCACAGCATAAACCGTGCATGGTGGAGCAGTGCCATTTTCACAGAACCCTGCACACACCTCAGACACAAAAATTCACACACTTCTGCCACTAGGGGGCGCTACAATAAAAAACCCTGCGTTTTGCCCTATAACTCCCATACTGTACAGCGCATTTACAAACCTTGTCCTTAGATAGGTCATGCCCATACCCGCCTAGACTTTTCTCCCCGCAAAATTTTACTCCGTAGATTTTTACGAAATTTGGTGGGTACGATCTAGGGCAACCCCTGAAGCCACGCCTACAATGGTGAACTGATTAGTCAAAATGGGCGTGGCCTATTGCGCCACAAAATTATTTTGTCTTACACAAACTTGAACGACTTCAAATGTCCAGGTTACATTCAAAATGCACCATACACCTCATATACAAAAATGTACACATGTGGACAACTAGGTGGCGCTATAATCAAGTTGTTTTGGATTATACAACTCCCACATCACACATTAAAAACCTTACATCCACGCATTCCTTGAATTGAGCTGAATCACGTGACGTAGGCCACGCCCACTTCCGCAAAGAATTTTTCCGCACAATCGCAACATGTGCAAAACCTGCTTTTAAAACTCATCCTAGGGTTTTTGCTCGATTGGCTTGAAACTACATATATATATCATCTTCAGATGGCCCTGACAAAAAGTTATCAAAGGAATTTTGCTCAGTTAAAATGTGCGCACTCACCAGAGCTTGGACCCCGTCATACACTTCTCGCAGTTATTATTATTTTTATTATTTTATTATTAACAGTCATTGTATCTATTAGTGTAAGTATTATTTTTGTAATCATAAGAATTAGTCTGATATAGCTTAAAGGGATAGTCAGTGATTTTGAAGTGGGGTTGTATGAGTTACTTATGCATAGTTAAGCTGTTACCTTATGGAGATGGTGATCAGCGATGTCATTTAACGGAGTTTGGAGGGGAAATGGAAGTAGCGTAAATAACAGTCCCACTGTTGCAGAGGGGACCACCGAAAAACGTCTTTTTCGCCACATTTTAAAACTACACCTAAAAATATATATATATATCCATTCAATTGTACGCTAAAGGATGTATTTTTTTCACTGCTTCAGTTTTCCGCCAGACAGCCATTTCAGTTTGCACTTTTTTTTCAAGCATACTTCGTCCATGTATTTCTGCGGCAACTCGCGCCGGCAGAGTATCAATCCGCAAATCAGCTGTTTGACTCAAAGCTACGAGTTGGCAGTACGAAGTACGCTTGAAAGAAAAGTACATACATTCTACTAGAGATTTCTTCCTGTTAAAAGGGAGTTTTTTTCTACTCCACAGTCGTCAAGTGCTTGCTCATTGTTGGCTTTTCTCTGTAATATTGTGAGGTTTAAACCTCACTATGTCAAGTGCCTTGAGATAATGTATGGTATAATTTGGCGCTATACAAATAAAATGTAATTGAATCGTCAAATATGCAAATATTTGTGTGGGGTCCTTACTACTGAAATAGAAATGGGTCGAAATTACAACTACTGTATGTTGTTGTAAATTCTCTGGATAATTTAGTGTTTACTATTTTACAATATTGATTAATTATATTTAACACCAGCATAGCACAATATGTAGTACATTCTATGGGGACCTCTAAAGCAACACACACATACATACACACACGCACACAAAACATAGTATTAGTGTGATTGATTGACAGTGAAAATTAACTTCTACCTGTCCATCAAAATAGTGTTATATTAATGAAACTGTTCCATTTACCCAAACTCCACTGCAGGGGAGCCCCATGGAGCGTTAAACTACCATTTGATTTTAGCATAAATCGCATTATAAGTAGCTCACTGCACATTCAACAAATCCACTCTGGCATACTCAAGTACATACCAGCTGCTAATAGCTATAAGCTAAATGTGTACCCTTCGAAGAAGGTTTCAAATCAAATCTAACTGAATTTAATCAGAGCGGCACATCTCAACTAGATATGTCAAGCGGCTTATGCTTTTAGACACACTGAATAACAGAGTCTTATATTAACCAACTTTAAATTACTTTATAAAACTTTAAATAATTCTGAAAAAAGAAAACATTAAATAAAACTTTACATTTAATGAATAATATTTTTTCATGGCTGAAATGATTAGTCAAGTCAACTATTTTGATTCATTGATGAAGTCATTTATCAACACCATAAAATCTCAGGTCCCAGCTTCTAACTTGTAAGAAATTTTATCTTATTTGATTGTTAAAGTTATACATCTTTAGGTTTGGACAGTTGGTAGTAAAAACAAATAATCTGAAGATATTCCTCAGAGCATTTTAAGGACCAAACAATTTATCAGTTACCTAAAAAAAAATTTCGGAGATTAATTGAAAAAATGACAACCAATATTAGTCACAGACCCATATTACTAATACTATGCAAGTTCAGATTCCATCCTTCTTTAGTCTTAATACTACCTTCACAAAATATGTTTGTCTTTGTCTAAAATCTACAGGGGAACTTGTGTGTTCACTAGAACAACCCAAACATATATTTATTGCTCACTTAAGACAATGCCCTGTCCTTTTACTTCAACAGGCAAGTGTGTGCTCACTAACATGCCTTGTGTCAAACACATCTCCCACCTGCTCCCCATTTCCCACCAACTTAACAGTCAGAAAAGGTATATTTTAGCAGGAATCTAACAGCTAGCAAGGTAACAGCAGTGAATTAACACTCCAAGACAAAAGCGAGTCATCAAACTAAAGGCCTCGTGTACACAGGAGAGGAGAGGAGAGGGGAGGTGAGCAGTGGATCGAGAGCTGAGGCTTAAATCAGAAAAAGAGGGAGGGAGGGGGGCAAATCTGAGCAGAGCAGGAGAGATAAGTGACGGACGCACCTATAAATCGCTCATCTGTTAATTCTCTCCCTCCCTTTACCACCCCACTCCCTCTCCACATCCCTTTGTCCGCCTGTAGGCACAGCAGCAGTGGCTGTCACTACAGGAGAGCGCCTGTCAATCAAAGATTCCTAATCCAATGGCATGTCGGCAGGGGACATGTCACATATGTTAAGAGGAGAGAATGAGGGGACTTGCAGGGCGTGCTTGTGTGTGAGCGTGTGTGAGCGTGTGTGAGCGTGTGTGAGCGTGTGTGTGCGTGTGTGTGCGTGTGTATGTGTCCGTGTGTCCGTGTGTGTGCGTGTGTGTGTGTGTGCGTGTGTATGTGATTGTATGACTGTAGGGCAGAGTGAGGTTGCCATAGAGTGTGATGTGGCAGAGAGGCAGCGGGTGATGGAAGCTATGGTGACACATGAGGGCTGGGACCAACTCTGAGTAACCCACCAGTCACTACAGGGACAGAGGGGGAGCAAAGGAGGTAAAGCAGGGCACAGGAGGGGTAAATGTGGAGACACAGACAAAGCTAACTGCCACTGACATCGTTAGCATTCAGAGGCAGTACGCAGGAAACAGAGAGAAACACAAATAGATGGTTTGCATGTAAATGGTAAATGGACTGTATTTATATAGCGCTTTTCTAGTCATATAGAACACTCAAAGCACTTTACAGTAAAGTCACATTCACCCAATCACACACATTCATACAGCACTGCTATTTACCACGCATTTTCATGTCACATACATATTCATACACTGTCGGAAGAGCCATCAGAGACAAGTTAGGGTTAAGTGTCTTGCCCAAGGACACATCGGCATGTGGACAGGTGGAAGCTGGGATCGAACCGCCAACCTTCACGTTGGTGGATGAAAGACACTACGTCCTGTGCCACAGCCGTATGTCATGCAAGACGAGCACGCGATACATGACTTTTTTCATCGCAATGTCCACACATTTTTATCTTAATTTATCTTTACTCACTTGTGTACATATACACACACAGGTCTATATGTAAATAACTTTTTAAAGACAGAATTATATATATATATATATATATATATATATATATATATACACACATACATATATATGTATATATATATATATATACATACATATATACATACATACATATATATATACATACATATATACATACATACATATATATATATATTTATTTATTTTTTATATATATATTCAACATTGCACAGATCTCTTTACACTTTATTCTAGTTTACAACTTTTGTATGTACATTTTTACTTTGGTTTTTTTTCACACTTGCTTTGGCAATGGAAACGTCTGTTTCCCATGCCAATAAGCTCCTTTGAATTTAATTGAGTGTGAAAGCTTGGATGCATGGATGGATACTGAATATGATTACCTGATGGGGCTGGATGCGTTGAATGTTGCAGGTAAAGTCAAAGTAGAGGTGGAACTTGTCCTTGTCCATGTGTTTGTTTTGCTGGGCCCCTTGTTTTCTTTGACTCTGGACAGTCTTCTCATGCTCTTTTTCCTTAAGCACCGACTTAGATACTGAGGACCGGATGGTCAAAAAACTGTTCTCACACCTGACTCGGCAAGAGAGAAATGCAGAGGGAATGTATTGAGCAACAAATACTTTGATGACAGTTAGAATGAAACACAAAAGCAGAGACAAAGACAGAATGTTCGTACAATGATTTTACGTAGGTGAGTGTCTCAGGGTCTTTGGCTATCATATCAGCCAAGATATGCTCCACACCTGTAGCCACTTCTTCAAATGATGACAGACCTGTCACACAAACACATGCATAATTTACGGTACATCAGATCATTATTCTTGTGGACTTTAATTAGCTCTATAAATCAGCAAGGGCAAATATTAATTAAATAAGGTGTTGATAAATCTTTCACAATTTAACTGTGATTGTGTATGTTTGCGCATGAATATGTGTCTGTTTTAGTCTGTACATCTACGGCCCT
This sequence comes from Scophthalmus maximus, assembly GCF_022379125.1. Lineage (NCBI taxonomy): Eukaryota > Metazoa > Chordata > Actinopteri > Pleuronectiformes > Scophthalmidae > Scophthalmus > Scophthalmus maximus. The sequence goes on from NC_061524.1 coordinate 25,596,763, forward strand.
AGGTCATGAGTCTGCCCACCACCTCCCACACAAGCCTGAGAACCTATGGTGACAGGGCATTCAGTGCGGCCGCCTCACCCTCTGGAAATCTTTCCCAGATCCGCAACGCACCATCTGTGGACATTTCTCAAAACCACCTGTTCCCAAATGCCAGTATTTGAAATGCCTGAAATACTGTCAAAAACACTGGATCTGGCATCGGCAAGGATGCAAATTTATATACCGATCTGATACCATGTCTTTAAGGAAGTTTCACTCGGATAAAACTGCACTTTTCAAAGTGAAATATTGCCAAAATTGCCATTTTCGCTAGCTCTGGCTAACGCTATACTACCGAAAATCAATTCAAAACAACAATTGCGATGTACTGTCACCAGCAAGTACTGTTTTTAGAGCTGTGAAGAAGTGATTTCCAGTAGTGTTAGCCAGAGCTAGAGAAACTCTCAGCAATTTGTCAATATTTTACGCTTTAAAGTCCCACAAGTAAAAACAATGACATATACCATAATGATGTTTTATACGGTTACGGAAGGATACAGACTAAAAGGTATTTAATTTCTTACTTGTGGCTGCACGTTAACAGTTTTTAAAGGGATTATTTATTCCCAGATTTATTTCATTTTGAAGTTGCTGTTGCTTTATATTGTTACTGTTCTGTTTAAAAAATTAAAAGGCTTATATTTGTATACGCTGTGGCTGAACTTAAACAGCTAATTAAAGGAAGTAATTGTTGTTTATTCCTTTATAAATTTATTTGTGATCTTTTTCAATTATGACTGTCCAACTCGATAATGAAATTAGTTCTATGCCATTCATTCTGTTTGTGCTGCTTTTCAAAGGGTTTAACCTGAGCCAGGCCATAGAACAATGATAGCTATGATCACTTCCATATAGGGTAAGTAGCCTACAGTTGTTAAAATGTTTTTAAAAGTTGTTATTTTCTAAATGCACTGGTATAGGATTGGTACTCAGTATGGGCCTATACACAAAGTCCAGGTATCGGAATCAGGAATAGGAAAAATGTTTTCGTAACATCTCTATTAATTGATCTCCAGGAATTCATGTGATTATTATTTTCTGTTCCTGTTTGTTTTCCTTTATCTGTGAAGTGGCCTTGGGTACCTTGAAATGCGAGTTATTATACCTTACCTTTAGTATCAGGTTTTACCCATGCCATTAAATCCAGAGTGTGTGGTGTGTCCAACAGAGCAGAGGCAGCCACCTCAAGGCCAAGCGCTTTGGCTCTGCGAGCTTTTGTCAGCTTACTGCCTTTTTTATAGGGAGAATACTACAGACAAAGAAAGTATGTTTAATTAATGCGAGAAGCAAGATTTAGACGTCCAAATCACATTTAATTGATTCGCATAAAAATGTGTTTCTGACCACATGATCCAGTTCATCTGCCGATCGACAGCTCCTCAGGTTTTGTTCCAACTCAACGGTCAGAACTCCGTCCTTTTTCAAGGTCTGAATAACAGACTGGGTCTTCTTAGCCAGATTGCTAAAGCATAACACACATACACAAACAAAAAGAAAGACGGGTTTATATGGGGAAAAAAATTAACACACTCACTCACACACACACATGCATCCGCGCTAAAATGGTTCACATGTAACACACTAACACAAAATTTATACTGATTCAGACCGCAAACATTGACCACTACCACCATCTAGTGGCCAATGTCTGGAAATGACCACAGTCCAGCTTGGCTCTAATGAAAAAACATTTCATGGCTGCTGCTCATATGAAACTGTATCTAAATGTGCCTCTTCATACAGTAATGTTTGCTGGCAAGTGAACGAGTGAATGATTAAGTGTATCAGTTTCTTTTCTTGATGTTCCCTACCATAATTCCTCATATGTTAGTTGGACATCCCGGACAGCATCAGCATCCATGTGGTTGATCATCTCTTTGCGGTAGCGCACCATGAATGGCACTGTGTTCTCCTCACGAAGAAGTACAATGATATTTACACAGACCCACATCTCCACACATGTCAAGGTGGACAACAGCTGAGGGGAAAGATGTGCATCCATTAAAACTGTACATCTACTGTATATACAAGAAAAGCAAGTTGGCAGTGAATAAGCAGTGAGACACTCCCATAAAACCATGAATAATATAACTAATCAAAAGAAAAAAAACTTAATATACAGTATGGAGAGAATAGACATTAAAGTGGACATGAGTGTATCTGGCATTTGGACCACAATGCACTGCATCATAAAGGACGAATGTAAAACTGACCTAATTGTGCAGTGAATATTATGTTCTCCATCTCCTTAACTGCTGTTGGTAGATAATTTCTTTATGGTTTTAGTATTTTTGTTCAGCAATAACTAGCTATTTATAGACAAACAATCACTCCAAGTGTCCAGCTCCCTGACTGGATATTTTGTTGAAGCTGGGGAAATCAGCTATATGTTGAAATTTCCAATTTATTCCCATTCTATGCTTCTTAGAAACCAACTTTTCAATGTAGTTACAATTTTTCAGTCTGGTAGAGATTAAAGCAGCGGTTGTACAACTGTCCTCTCTCTCTCTCTCTCTTCTCTCCTACTGTCTCTCCTCCCACCCTCTTTCTGCCCACTTCTCCTCTTCCCCATTTCTCTCCTCACCCCAACCGGTTGAGACAGATGACCGCCCACAACTGAGTCCTGTTCTGTCAGAGATTTCTTCCTGTTAAAAGGGAGTTTTTTCTCTCCACCGTCGCCAAGTGCTTTGCTCATTGTGGGATTTGTTGGGTTTTCCCTGTAATATTGTAATATTGACCTCACTATATAAAGTGCCTTGAGACAATGTATGTTGTGACATGGCGCTATACAAATAAAATTGAATTGAATTGAACTATCTGACAACACATTCCCACACAAAAACACCAATAAACCCAACAATACCTCAGTCAAGTCCCAGGTCATGTTAAGCTCATTCCTAAGAGCTTGTGCTTCTGATGGTGGTAAAGCAGTTGGTTGTCCCTGGCAGGTACCACTGGTCTTCTGTTTCTTTAAATAGGGCTCTTCAAACATGAAATCCTCCTCTTCTATTTCCTCTTTCTTTGGTCTAAGTCCAGCTAGTGATGACCCTTCATCTGCCCATCTGTCTGCCTCATGGGCTTCTGACACAATAAATGAAACCCTCTACAAAACAAGTAAAGAAACAGAAAGACATTAGTGACAGTACTTGTGAAAGGTAAAATCATCCAAAATGTTTTGCGGTCTTTATTATTTGTTGGAAATAGAGGCTCAATTCAGAATTAATGAATAGACTGTTATACTGGCAGAAATTTTGATGTGCAGAATTCAATAACACACACACACACACACACACACACACACACACACACACACACACACACACACACACACACACACACACACACACACACACACACACACACACACACACACACACACACACACACACACACACACACACACACACACACACACACACACACACAGTGTTATGAAATCATCCTGACAACCTGTGGTTATAACTGTTGCCAACCCAATTTCATCTACTTCCAGGCATAACTGCATGTGTGTTTCCAGACGGAACTCCAACTAAAAAGGGAATTAATCTTACCTCCTCCTTCATTCTGATGCTTGGCCCACTTTCTTCAGCTCTCCCTCCCTTTGGACAGTCTGTTTCTTTTTCTTCTTTGTGTTCTCCAGCCTTATCATCCTTTCTTCCATCACGTTCCCTCTTTGTTCCAGCCAACCAAGACTCACCAGAATCCTTGCGAGCTGAAAGCGCCTTCTTTTTGCGTTCCGCATCATGTTTCAGTAGTACCCTTGACTTGGGATCTTTGGGTACTTTGGGAGCTTTTGGTGTCTTCAGCGCTTTTGGCTGCTTCGGTTTGGAAGTTCTTTTGGCCGTTGCTTTTCTATCCCCTGCTGCAGGGGTGCTGACAATTTTGCTTGGCCCTTTTGATTTAAGCTCCGTAGGCCTCCATTCCTCACTGTCCTCATCACTACTCATCGTCTGGGAAAAGGACCTGATGATAAAGTTTAAACAAAGTGTGAAAATCAGCCAATAATACTACTACAACAGGATCTTGCTTTTTGCTAAATTTTGTGCATTTTCACCAGGTTTGCCTAGTCTCATCCGGCATTCTTAAAATCAGGCTGCATAGTCTAATTTGTATAGTATTGCAGTGTGAAAAAGTTGTTTGTGTCTCTATTAACCCTGTAATTAAAGGGTAGTTTGGGTAACTTTTAACGTCATCCCCAACAGAGAAGATAGGCCTCAAGCTGCGCCAGCGACCTTGAGCATGAATATAATGTTTTGCAGAAAGTTGATTCTCCTGGAATTTAAATCATATAACCCTGAAGAATTCACTACCAAACTTCTAACCATTTTTGGACTTTACCACTTGAGACAACAAAACACTGGACCTCCTGTATGCAAATGCTAAGAATGCATTCAGGGTCACTGTTCTCCCCCCACTCTGCAGATCTGATCACAACCTTGTCCTGATGTTTCCAAAGTATGTCCCTCTTGTCTAGTGGCAGCCTGTGCACACAATGACAGTGAAGAGGTGGACTCAGGAGGCAAATGGGGCAGTGTAGGACTTCTTTGTCTACAAAATGGGGTGATGTGAGCAAAACTGGGAGGACATCAACAACATGACACAAACAGACTAAAACTGATGAAGGCTGGCTCTGAAATAGGCTGCAAGCTGAAAGCTTTTACAGCTGTGGTGGCGAAAGTACAATTATTATTATTTTTCAGGCAAATGAATCACTAATTCCTGTTGGAATGGATAAAGCCGGACCATCCTCTCCACTTCACACTGGACAGACAGAGGATTAGCTTCTCCTACATACAGCTTTGCTGTCACAAGGACAGATTCAGCAAATCTTTCCTGCCACAAGACATTAGACTGTACAACACTCCAACTCTGTCTGACAGAGACACTCTGGACTCTCACTTTTACACAAATCCCAGCACCTTGCACCCAACAGTTACCATGTTATACCTTCTCACTTATACAAATCTGTAAATTTTTTATATTTCTATTCCTGGTAGTTTTGAAGTTCTTACATTTTTATACTTGTAATTCTCTGTTTTAATATATATATTTTGTAAGGTATGTTGAGAGCCTCATACCTGCTGCTGTAACACCGGCAATTCCCAGTTTGGGTTTCATAAAGTTCATCTATCTATTCATCTATCTATTATAATTGGGGGGGGGGGGGAGATGACTGCGGTGAATGAATGAACCAAAGTCACTTACAGATCGGACTCCATATCTCCATACTTCACAACTTTGCTAGTTGCTCGGAGTCTTCGCATCATCTGTGAGAAAATATCTAGTTATTAGGCTCAACATCAAAGCTTCATCAAAGCATCACACAATTAGGCTAACCTTCTGTTGTGCACTTTTACTGAAGTAGCACATTTTACAATGTGGTATAGTACTTCTTCCCCCACTGATAATGATAATAATATTAATGACGTCAAGTTGTTATTAACGGCTCAGTGTTAGCTATTTGTCATTACCCGGAAAATTATAATTGAACAGAGAGCAGGGACACTTTATCGGTGCTAACTTTAGCAGAAGCATTGAATATACTGAAGCGGGATAGCTATCATAATGTTGCGTTAACCGCTATTTCAAATTTGCCGCTTTACACTGACGCTACGTCATTCAAGGTAACCAACTAACAAGTTGTTGCTGTATTTCTTTGGAAATACTCAACTTGTTTGTAGTAAGTCCGCTGGAAATCGCAGCTTGTGCTGCTGCTGCTGCTGCTGCTGCTGCTGCGTCGTCGTCGTCTTCTTCTTCTTCTTCTTCTTCTTCTTCGTCTTCTTCTTCTTCGTCTTCTTCTTCTTCGTCGTCGTCGTCGTCGTCTTCGTCTTCGTCGTCTTCTTCGTCGTCTTCTTCTTCGTCTTCTTCTTCTTCTTCTTCTTCTTCTTCTTCTTCTTCTTCTACTTCTACTTCTTCTACTACTTCTTCTACTACTTCTTCTACTTCTTCTTCTACTTCTACTCCTTCTTCTTCTTCTTCTTCGTCTTCTGCTTCGTCTTCTTCTTCTTGAGGTTTTTTTTGCCGGTTGGATAACCAAAAAATGGTACATTACCGCCACCAACTGGTATGGATGATGGACCAGCATCGCTATTATTTACTATAATAAAAATATATTTTATATATATATATATATATTATATATATTATTATTATATATTATTTATTTTTTTTAACTCATTTGTTCTCACTTATATTAGTTTGTCTAAGTACACTTGATAACACTAATTTGAGTTCTTTTGTACAATATCTATTAGATTAAACTGCACTTTTATCTGTTGGAGGTTTTGAATCCAAAAGGGTCAGGTGCCTTCTTTCTTCCCTGTATTTTTCACAGTTTAGTTTTTGTTGCATCTTGCCCTCAGGAGTCACATTTACCTATATTATTGTATGTTTACCTAATGAATAGTATACAGTTTAGTCTAGTGTGTCCAAACCTAAGTCTTCATATTATTGTCTCATGTTCCTGTTCCTTCCTGCACACCTCATTTCTCCCACTTCCCTTTGAACTTTGTAAAACCATTGTCCTTTCATCTTATTCTTCAATTTCTTTTGCCACTTTCCCTTCAATTTCTGTTTAATAATAATCTTGGTTTCTGTCTCGCTTACAGTAGGTTTAAGGCTAAATCAATGTAATTATTATTTGTGGCCTGTTTTGCATCCTTATCTGCCGTTTCATTTCCTTTGATACCAATTTTGGCACAACAAATGCAACTCCAGTTTTATAATATATGCCAGCTTGGTGTGAGAATTAACATTAACTCCCTAACTTTGTTTTTCTTTTCTAATAATGTAAAATCTAATTTGGCATCAGGAAGTATCCAAGGTGGTATTGCTGGCATTGGTATACTGTTGGACAAAAGTTTTGATTTCTGTGTCACTGTCAGAATGGGTGATCCTGACCATGGCCCTGTAAATTAACGTAGTAATTCAGTGATAGCTGTTTACTTGTCATTTCTCGTGGTATTTTTCCCATTTCCACCTGTAATGCTGCTGTTCGGGTTGTTTTAAATGCACCTGTGCACAATCTCAACACTTGACATTGAATAATATCTAACTCTTTGGGAGATGTCCTTGCTTTTGATCCATACACCATACAAACATGATCTAGTATTGTTCAAAGTAATCTACTGTATGGCCTTCAAAGTAGACAGAACTGCTTTGAATTACATTTCATTACATTTAGTACTTTCTTACATTTGTCCACTATTTTCTGAATATGTGCAGCCCATGTAAAGTTTTCATCCAACCACATCCCCAAAAACTGAAAGTGTTTTACTTTCTAGAATTCTTAATAATATAATTTAAGTTTTACCTCAATACCTATTCTTTACCTTGAAAAGAACATTGGGCCTCATGCAACAACCGTTTGTAAAACAGTTTTGTTCTTAAGTCGTGCATACAAGTGATTAAGGAGAACTTCCCGCATTCATAATTTTTTTCATATATTGAGATTTCTTTCAAATACGCACAGAATTTGCCAATGGTCCAGACCTGTCGTAGGAGTCACTTAAATTGGTCTGCTGTTAATCAAAAATACAGCTATAACATAGACATTTTGAATTTGAGCTTCCCTAAAATCATTTTCCAAACTGATCATGGGATCCAGAGTCCCTCTTCCTTTTTTAAACCCACTTTAGTGATATGTTTACACTCAATATGTCAATCTTTTAGTTAGCATTCTATTGAATGATCCATGATTTTACAGACATTTGTCGATGAAAGCACTGTTGGCCTATAATTAGATTGCTTGGATGGATCCTTTCCTGGTTTCCTTATAGGAACTGTTATAGCCTCTTTCCAAGCTTTGGGCACCCTTCCTTCGTTGTCTCTTTGAACCATGTATCTGAACTAATGCTTTTACCATCATTTCAGATGTATGTCTGTAACTGCTACTTGTCCTTTTGATTCATATACTGGGTACCCCCATTCCTTTCTATTACCCCCATTCTCTTAATCATACTCCATGTGTCTCTTATAGGAGTTGACCTACAGGTCTTATTACAAAAACATTGCCAACTTCTTCTCTTTGATTGTATAATTGTTCTACTCACTACAGCTTGAGCTCTCTGGTATGCAACTAAATTACCCCATGTGTCCCCTTTAAGTGTAAAAGCTATGTTTCTGTCTCTCATAGGTCTACTACACTCCTCTGTCCACCAAGTTATAGCTCTCCTTGTCATCCTCCTTGTCATCCTGGTCTTGAAGTGAGCCGAAAGTATTTGATCAGCAGCCATGATAAGAGCTGTTCGGATTCTCTAAATGCATAGGAAAGGAGCTTCAATGTTTCCTTTCCTATCTCCTTTAGCATAGGGTCCACTGGAGCTTCCTTTGTGAGAGATAGAAGATATAGACGCCCCACAATTCATTGCGGCAGCGATATTTAACGTGACGCGGGGGGGGGGCGTAAACGATTCAATCCGAAGTAGAAGTAGAAGAAGTAGGAGAGCATGAACATGACCCAGAAGGGACGCAGGTCATCATGTAAGTTACCGTTGTATATTAATAATTTACATCTGATGTCACACAGTGGTAATACACACTGAAGAATGCTGGATGGGTCTGCTGTGTTTTTTGAAGTCCGTCTTGGGAAATTATAGTTAAAGCACGGCAGACGCAGGTCAATAACATCCGCCGTTGCATGATAACCTAGTATAATGAAAGTCGAGTCGGATTCTCTCAGCACCGCTGTTGGTTTTTCCTAAGTCCTATCAGTTCTCCTTTACACCTTCCCTTGACCTCATGACGTTTTCCACTGAGGTCAAGGAATAGTAGATAGGGAGGACAATTCGACCATACCCCTAGATTGGAAGGGCAATTAGACCTCACTCCGGATAGGGCAGGGGGTGCGGTTTCCTTCCATGGGCTCCTGGCTGATTTCACACCTCCTTCTGATCTCCTCATCATCTGCTGCTTTAAAGCTGAAGCTCTCCTTCTGCTCATCACCAGATTGTTCTGCCAGATCAGTGGTAGTGTACAAGCCAAACTAACTCTGTTTTTCGAAAAGATTTTGCTCATGTGATTTTTTTGTTCTATGTGACTGTGCTCGACACTCCTGCTTGTGCATCTGAAAATCACCCATACTCCGGACACCACGGAAAATGCCATCCGCTCAGTCACCTGTCCCACCCCTGTTCGCCAGCCAAACCTGCTCTTTACCTGTTTCGCCTTATTACTGTTGAGGGGCTTCTCTCCTCTCCTCTCAGAGAGGCTGTGAAGATGAGTGTTTGGTTCGCTTTGCGAGTTCATCTAATCTATGGCATGCGGGGACAGTCAGGGCGTCGTAGTCGCAGAATTTAGGTTATAGTTGATAGACATCTTTCAAGACCCACTGTGGTAAATATTGATCATACTCAGACATAGTTAGAGGGTTACTATGGAGATAAGCCATTCTGTCTGTGAGATGAGGTGATTCTGCTGCACAAAGACCAACACCTGTATATTCAAAGTTCAATTCAATTCAATTTTATTTGTATAGCGCCATATCACAACATACATTGTCTCAAGGCACTTTACATAGTGAGGTCAATATTACAATATTACAGGGAAAACCCAACAAATCCCACAATGAGCAAAGCACTTGGCGACGGTGGAGAGAAAAAACTCCCTTTTAACAGGAAGAAATCTCTGACAGAACAGGACTCAGTTGTGGGCGGTCATCTGTCTCAACCGGTTGGGGTGAGGAGAGAAATGGGGAAGAGAGGAGAAGTGGGCAGAAAGAGGGTGGGAGGAGAGACAGTAGGAGAGAAGAGAGAGAGAGAGGACAGTTGTACAACCGCTGCTTTAATCTCTACCAGACTGAAAAATTGTAACTACATTGAAAAGTTGGTTTCTAAGAAGCATAGAATGGGAATAAATTGGAAATTTCAACATATAGCTGATTTCCCCAGCTTCAACAAAATATCCAATTCCTGTTAAAACTCCATTTTAACAGGAAGAAATCTCTGACAGAACCAGACTCAGTTGTGGGGGGTCATCTGTCTCGACCAGTTGGTCAGTTCAGTGAAGCTCGACTCAGTACACAGAACCCTGAACCGGAGAATCAGATGTTGTCACCTTTGTTGTGAACGTGTGATTAGCTGTTAATTCAAAATGTATCAATACTGAATGATTTTCAAGATATGATTGGCTGAAGAAAATATCTCCAGCAGTGGAGATTAGCTTCTCTGCTGCCTTTATTTTTATATGTGTGTGTGTGTGTATATAAATATAAACCTTTTGGGACATGCAAATTTCCCCCAAAAAAGCTAAGATTTTCTATTTAACTTCATATTCATTGTATTAAGCAGACCTTAGGATATTAGAAATTCATGTTAGTCAAGCTCCAGAAAGTTTTACAAATTAATTGCAAGCAGACGATGTACGAGCAAACCCCAAAATATGTCATGGACATATTGGAAGCTGAGTAAATACATTTTTATTGCATAGTGGTTATAAAACGTACATTTTCAGAAAGATATTTAGTCTCCCTTTCAATAATATATTGAATATACTGATTTTGTGAAAAAAAGTCCATATTGCCTACTCCTACTATGTATAGCATCTACTGTTAGAATATGTATGTAATAACTATTTTAATATTAGAATATGTATGTAATAACTATTTTAAAATGTGTAACATTGCCAACCCTGTCATGGAAGGCTTGGTGACAGGGTGGATAATTCAATTCAATTCAATTTTATTTGTATTGAGCCAAATCACAACATACATTATCTCATAGTGAGGTCAATACTACAATATTACAGGGCAAACCCAACAAATCCCACAATGAGCAAGCACTTGGGGAATGTGGATGAGAAAATACTCCCTTTTATCAGGAAGAAATCTCTGGCAGAACCGTACTCAGTTGTGGGCGGCCATCTGTCTCGACCGGTGGGGGTGAGGAGAAACATGGGGGAGAGAGACAGGAGAGGAGAGAGGAGAGAGAGAGAGAGAACAGTTGTACAACTGCCGCTTTAATCTCTACCAGACTGATACTTATAATTACGGAAATAATACTGACAATTATAAATGCAATGATGTTATTAATAATAATAACAGTAATAATAATAATATCATAACAATTTCATGGATACACGCATAATGCTTAGTATTATAATAAAAATAGAATATAAATGATCCAAATTACTTGTTTTATCAAAGAACTTATTGAGGACAATACAAACATATAAAAGTACTTAAATGTTGTGTCATTTCATTCATTGAAGTTAGCAAGTTAGCGTGTGGGACATGCCAAAATCATGTACATCTATTCAAAGAAAATGTAAAATTAGGGAAAAACATTTTAAGAGACTTATCATTGTACTGGGGCTGCACGGTGGTGTAGTGGTTAGCACCTTCGCCTCACAGCAAGAAGGTTCTGGGTTCGAATCCCGGTTCAACCAGGGCCTTTCTGTGTGGAGTTTGCATGTTCTCCCCGTGTATGCGTGGGTTCTCTCCGGGTTCTCCGGCTTCTTCCCACACACCAAAGACATGGAGAATGGGGTTAGGTTCATTGGAGACTCTAAATTGACCGTAGGTGTGAATGTGAGAGTGAATGATTGTCCGTGTCTGTATGTGGCCCTGCGATAGGCTGGCGACCTGTCCAGGGTGTATCCCGCCTCTCGCCCAATGTTAGCTGGGATTGGCTCCAGCGACCCCCCGCGACCCTTAAATGGATAAAGCGGTAGACGATGAATGAATGAATGAATCATTGTACTGATATGTGTGTCAGTGTTGGCCATTTAAAATAAATCCTAAAAATGTCATTATTTTGTAAGTTTGCAAGAGTTTTTTCTGTTGGGGACACCCAAAGGTATGTTTTGCTGGTGGTAATCATTCATATCCATACAACCTATGTGTTTATGAATAAATTATTTATTACAATACACCATTAATTACAAGAGCATAAAGTTCTCCCTAGATCTAGGGTTAGGGTTAGAATTGCTATCAAAGTGCACCAGGTTGATGGATTTAACTTTGAAATGTACGAAATTTTCACCTAATGCACGTCCACCTAATGCTGGGAAACACTGAACCCTGCAAAGGAGTCTACAAAGGGTGACTTATTGGAAGTTACATGTGGCTGTTTATGCTGGACTGGTGGGCCAACCCTTCACTAGACCTTCAATAAAATGCTTGAACTCCTGTTTACAGACTGCATTACTTCCACTGAAGTATTACGACCATAAACAAATGTTACCAACATGTTCCTTGGCTGGATCTTGCCTTAAGCTCATCTAACCTAACCTCTTCTTGAGCCAGTCTTGCTAACCCAGGACTTCAAATTTAAACAATTTCTAAAAATATAAATTATTTAGGAACACAGATTTAAACGGAAGTGTTACTGACAAACGTGAACTGTGGCCAGAGGCCTGAACAAAGTATTGACTGTGTCAGAAGTTGACAGCACTGTGGTGAGTACATGTAAAGGTATGAGGTTCCTGATTCACTGTTTTAATTTATAAACAATTGTAAAAATGTTTTGAATTAACCATGTTTTCATCATGTTTTGTTCTTACTCTTGCATAACTGAAGCTGATGAAATCTCCCTTATATCAGCAATGGTTAAACTCAAAATCATATGTTCCAACTTTGTCAACTTATAATCATTAAATTTACAGCACTTCATATGTAAATGGGAGCTTTATGTACTGCTGATAAATTACCAGATTATAACCATTTATCTGCTTGCTGTCATCTCATTATCTGCAACCAATATTACACAGAGGTAATCTCTGCTAGTGATTACATCTCTACTTTGCAAACTTAAAAAGATTGTTTTGTTGTGTCCAATGTCAGTGTGATGAGAAGTAAAAAGATGCGGGAAGTTTGTTAAGAGTAGTGACTTGAAAAATAACAATGGACTGGGTAGCAATCCAGTTGAGGGTGTGGGCAGATGGGAAAAGATTAATATATTTAATTACATGAACATATAATTTTAGGTTGTAGATTTTTGACGAAATGGAAATGAAAACAAGATGTGTTGTCCCTTGACACTATACGCTATATTAAATTATTTGGATAGTGAGAAACTATGATAAAAAGTATAGTAACACATTTGGGCACAACCGGGGAACAAATGAGACATGCGTAAACTGCATTTCCCCATTTTGTGAACAATACAAAATAAACCTGATAAAAAACACGTCCAGTGGTTTTCTTTTACAAAGTCACAATGGAATTTCAAACTGTTGATTTGAAAACTTTGAAAACTTTTGCATTGACCTGTAGGTGTAAAACCCCATTACAACAAGACAAGTTAGATTAGCCAGTGAAATAAAACACCATCGACTGACCCGGCATGTTCTGAACTCAACAGCACACAACTGTTTATAGAAAGGTATTAAAAAAAGAACAAGAGTAAACATGCAAACACCAATAGACAGAGAATTTATAAAACATGAAGCATGCAAAAGGCAAATTATGCTTATGGTTTCCAGTTAAATAACCTACAGTAGCCTACACATATTTTTTAATACACACACACACAGACCTCAGACTGAACTGTTTCTCCTATATGGCTTTTTGGCTAACACCTGCCACAGGTCTGACTGTGCAGATAAGCATCATACAATCATTTCAATGGAAGCAATACAGTCCATGGGTAAAGTAATGCATTTTAAAGTTATCCACACACAGTTTACAGCATGAATGAAAACACCCTCTCTGAAACCTGAGAAATTAAGCTCTATTATTATAAATAACATATTTTGGGTTCCAATATGATGTGATGTTCAAAAATACAATTTGTCGATCAAGGCAAAGTTGCAGAAAATGAGAGGACCCCCCTGAAAGTTATAAAATAATGTTTTTCTGGTGCTAGTCAAGTGCAATTGTTCATCACTTGAGCCTGTTGAAACATCCCACTCAAACTGGTAGAACTAGTTCACAATCAAAAGTACTTAACTTATTAAATCATTCTCAGATATGATGCTGACAACAAGGTCAATACAGTCACTTATTTTACTGTATTGATGAGAATTGTTTGGTTCTGACAAATTGTATTGTAATTGTAATAATTTACAAAAAAGTTTTAACTCTAGAGCAAATTATTTAAGGGTGCCACTAGGTGGCTGAGCGACACCAATCACGTCTACTGTAATTTACTACCTACTCTAACTTCTAAATCACCCTCTAAAGCAGTTACTCTGGAAGAAACTCTATAAGCCTATCTGTTAAGAGATGTGGTGTGCTTCTATCAAATGAAGCTCCTGCAGTAAGAAGGTAAAATAGTCAACATAGCTGGTCTGCACATGCAAACATTGGTTGGTCTCATTACAGTATGTATCGAATAATCTTTCGACAGGGTTGGGATCAGAAGTTAGCAGCTATAATTATTTTATTAATGGAAACAATTAGTCTAAATTTAAGTCATTGACCACATTGCAAAGAAATATTGGATACTGTGTGTTTAAATAAAATTCATCCATTGTAGTTATTTCCACATGCATGCTGATATCCCCCTTCTCCATATTCATGGGTTTAGATAAACAAGTATGATGGTCCCAAGGCCTCTGCCAGGACTTGTCTGTGTTGTGTTGTTGATTTGTTGCGTGTGTCCTGTCTTGCCAGCTTACCAGTGCCTTAAAGATAGATTATAAATGACCAAAGGCTTGTACTATGAAGCAGGATTTGCGGGTATTGGGGTAACTTCAGATTTAACTCTGGGTTTTCCATCCTGTGAAGCTGGTTCAGTTCTTCACTTCTTCACATCAATCACCATAGAAAATTATGCTGAACGGCTTGATTTAACTGCTCCGGAGCAGATTAAGTGTGAGATAAGAGAGCAAAACCTGTCAATGACCCAACTACTGACCAATCAGAACATTGGAAAACCAGAGTCATCATTCTAGGATCCTTACTGGGACAAAAGAGTTTACAGTAAAGTGCAGCAGATATTTGTAGACGAGTGGAATTACTCTGTTTTTAAAAAAGAGCTTCCTATACACGGGGAGAGTTTATCACACTAAGTAAATACATAGGCTTATTAATTTTATAGCTTCATTTGAACTCAATAAAGATTATTTGACAGAATCCCAGATAGTGTTTTACTTTCTTATTCTATGACTGCAGCTCCAAACAACACAAGGAGACTGTAACAATAAATAGTGACAAAAACAAAAAACTATATATTTTATTAGAACAATGATCCACACACTGATCAATATTTCTCATGATCATGAATAAACAGTACAGTGTGATTAACCTTGTGACACATTAACCCATTCTCTCCTCTGCTTCAGCAGCACAAATGGTCCGACATCACTTCAGGTTCTCGTAGTACAGGTCATACTGGTATACGGTTGAGCTCCCTTCTCTCTTGTACCACAATGAGTTCGGTAGGATTTAAAATTTTTATTAGTAATTTAACATTCCTTTTTGTTGGTCTGGTTGTAGTTTCAGCAAGTTATATTAACTGAATGCCCAATTTTTGTGATTTTAGTTGAATGAAAATTACTTTTGTATATTTTAATCTCTTTGTTTTAGTTAAACAATCACATGACCTTCCCTTATTTGCTACAGGCTCCGAGCATTACCATAACAAAAGATTCAGGCGAATTTAAAAAAGAATTACGAAACCAATCACCATTATAAATTTGTTTGACACTTGAGATTTTTCCTATTTATTATATACTATATGTAATTATTTTAATACGTGCTTTTGAGCATTGGGAAAAGCACTATATAAATCTGATGCATTATTATTATTATTAAATCTTTTTTTAAAACTAATACTTCCCTGTTTGTAGTTATATTGGCACCCTCTCCTTGTAGATTTCTCTCATCTTCCTCCTCCTTTCTTTTATTCTTACTTTTCCTACTGTCTTCTCATTTGTGTCCTCCTTTCAGGTTGCTTATGTAGTCTTTGATGGTGTTTTCAACATTGGGAATGGAATAATTTTGTGCGGCATAGATTCCTGTACAGGTTCCTACGGCAACACCCAGCAACGCTGAAGAGCGTAGCCTAGCAACAATGTATCCAGCCAGGAAACCCTTCAGGAAAGGAGAAGCTAGCAGACTGCCTCCCTGGAGAAGATAGGTGAGGAGAGATCAGATCATGTATAATTGGTAGTCTGGCAGATAAACATGAACATATATGTACATGTTGATGTTTGTTTGAGACTTACTGGTGGAACTCCAGCCTGTATCTCATCCTCCACCCGTCTCTGAATGTCCTCCAGCTGGTCCTTCAGCTCCACTAGGTCCTTGAGCTGGTCCAGAGGATTCTACACAAGCATTCACACAGTTATTAGGAGGCAGTGAGTATAGCTTCACTTACAGTTTATACAATTTACTGTATTGCAAAAACCAGGGGAAATGTTTGTGTATCTGTATGTGTACAGACCCAGGCAATTATCTGAGGGGAGAGTCTGAATATTTTGACAGTGAAGGTGAACATTAGCAACAGGGTGAAGAGTGACTTCATTAGGGGGTGCATCATCATTGTCAAAAAAGCAATAATACACAAATACCTACACATTTATAAGCAGACACACACACATACAGACAAAAAGGTTTGACCACAGTTTCCTAAAACCTTACCATGGTAAAACATTGGGCCTCATACAAGAACTTTTTTGTAACCTGACTAGTGTAAACATGATGAATGCTTACCAGTCCATATGAGTGAATGTGCTACGCATCCTGCCCTATGTCAGGAAGTGTTCATCGATGAAAATGGCATATGAGAGTAAAAAGAAGACACTTGCATCTTGCGCAGGTCGTGCATGGAGCCAATTAAATTATGTCAATCAACTTAACATTTTAAATTCGGAGTAATGTATGGTGTCTGTGGGCAAGAGAAAATCGTTTTACATAATGGTCAGTAGTGAGAAGTTTTCCTCTGAAGCCCCCTCGGAGGTCTTTGCCACAATCAGCAAGCAAAATGGTTACTATTGTTTTAAGTTAGATAAATAATTATTTGTCATGTACTCCGGACAAGCTGCACACCTTACAACAAAGAGGAGGCTTATTATCCGTTTTTATTTTTGTCGCGACGATTTACAAATGTTACAATCAGAAACATAGGCCTATTCAATAAAAGAATCACGGTTTCTGCGTTTGCAAACGTGTTGTTTCACTTTCCAAACTTACTGACTAATCTATAACCAGTAACGTTTCGGACATCGAGTTAGCAGTTAGCCACAACTTTATACATTCATTGTAACAGCACCTCCAAATTCTAGCGATACATAAATTCATGTATGTAAACTAATTAGCCAAATACCAGTAAGCTAAGAGTTTAACTGGAGTAGCTTCAGAATAGCCTGCCTGCCTGCATCGTTTTACTCTTTCAGCAGACGTTAATTGATGCCTGTTGAATGGCAGTGTAAATATGGCGTATTAGCAATAACAAGGACAATATAGTAACGTCATATTCCAATAAATCATATTTAGCTTAAAAACCGACCTTGTCATTTGCCATAGCTTCCGTGGAGTGCTGATGTTGACGCCACTACTTCTACTGCTACTTTTTCTTCTTCTTTTTCCTTTTTTTGGCGGATGGCAACCGCGTTAAGGAGCATTACCGCCACCAACTGGCAAGGAGTGTGACTCACCATCGCTATTATTGACTAAAACTAACTAAACCAAAAAAATAATGAATAATAATTTAAAAAACATGCATTCTCGCACAACAAATACTATTCCTGTTTTATTTACTAAACTCTTTGATGCGTCTGTGTTGATTTGGACCTAACTGTGGTAACCATTGATATATTCCTGCATGTGAATTTACAATAAACTCATTATCCTAGCTCTTATTTTTTAATAGTCTAACTGTGGCTTCACGAAGTATCAGGTGGTATTGTTGGCATCGATACTGCTGGACAAAAGTTGAATTTACTTATTTAAAGTTCTGTTGCTTTCTGTGTCACTGTTCATCCAAAGCTTTTTGTTTGTCTCCTCTCCTTTTCCCAACATGCTTTCAGAATGTCTTGTGCTTGGTCATCCTGACTATTGCCATGTAAATTAATGCAGTAATTCAGAGAAAGCTTTACTCTTCTCATCTCTAGTGGCATTTCTACCATTTCCACTTGTAATGGGTTGTTTTAAATGCACCTGTGCACAATTTAAAAGCCTGAAACTGAATAAGATCTAACTTTTTGAGATGTGTTTGCTGCTGATCCATACACCACACAACCATAATTCAGTAATGATCTAATTAACCCATTGTATATGGCTTTTAAAGCTGTTCTGTCTTCCCCCATTTGTTTCCAACCAAACACCTCATTACATTTTTTTACTTTCTTGCATCCAACCACAACCCCAGACACTTAAAGTGTTTTACTCTTTCCAGTTATTAATTTACATAATTCTAGTTTTACCTCACTCCCTGAATCTTTTGAAGAAAGAAGATTTTCTTTGTGTTATCAACTGAGAATGTAAACCCTCATTCATAAGACCACTCTTCTACTTTCATAATGGCCCCCTGCAGTTTCTCTACAATAAAATCACATTTCATGATAGAAAACAATAAAGGGCTATGCTTCCTGGAAGCTTCCGGTAAAATTCAGAATATAATTCAAAATACTGCTCCTAACCTACAAAAGTCTTAATAATCAAGCTCCATCATATCTTAGAGAGCTCATAGTTTCATATTATCCCAATAGATCACTTCGCTCTGTAAATGCAGGACTACTTGTGGTTCCCAGAGTCTGTAAAAGTAGAATGGGAGGCAGAGCCTTCAGCCACCAGGCTCCTCTCCTCTGGAACCAGCTCCCAGTTTGTGTCAGGGAGGCAGATACCCTGTCTACATTTAAAGTTAAACTTAAAACCTTCCTCTTTGATAAAGCTTATAGTTAGAACTGCTCAGGTGTTTAATAAACCATTTCTTTATAATGCTGCTATAGGCCTAGACTGCTGGGGAAACTTATATCATGAGCATTTTTCTCCCTCTCCCATTCTCCCCTTCTCCCTCTCTCTCTCTCTGTTTTTATGACCTGATTTATTCTGTTCTTTCAGTTATTTTGTTGTTGTGTGTGTTTTTTTTCTTCATTTCATTTGTAGCGGACCGTGATGTTCTCTGGTAAATCTTAATAAACATTCATTCATCATTCATTCATCGTCTACCGCTTTATCCATTTAAGGGTCGCGGGGGGTCGCTGGAGCCAATCCCAGCTAACATTGGGCGAGAGGCGGGATACACCCTGGACAGGTCGCCAGCCTATCGCAGGGCCACATACAGACACGGACAATCATTCACTCTCACATTCACACCTACGGTCAATTTAGAGTCTCCAATGAACCTAACCCCATTCTCCATGTCTTTGGTGTGTGGGAAGAAGCCGGAGAACCCGGAGAGAACCCACGCATACACGGGGAGAACATGCAAACTCCACACAGAAAGGCCCTGGTTGAACCGGGATTCGAACCCAGAACCTTCTTGCTGTGAGGCGAAGGTGCTAACCACTACACCACCGTGCAGCTTAATAAACATTATGTTTTGAAAATCACAAATCTCTCTCTTTATCTCTCTCTTCTTCTCGCACTTTTTTCAATCTTTCTCTCTCTCTCTCTCTGCCCCCATGTATCTACATTACATGTCACTAACTCTGTTTTCTCTCTTTCCTAGTAGATCTGACCCCAGAGAGAGAGTAGAATTGTCCACCTCACGTCAAACTCAATCTGACAGTTTTATTACCCCCCAATAACCCCCCCCCCCTCCTCCCCCACTCCCCCTCCTCCCCCCACTGCCCCCCTTCCCCCACCCCACCCCCTTTTTAATAATTATAATAATTATAATAATAATAATAATAATAATAATAATAACAATAATAATAATTATTATTATTATTATTATTATTATTTGATCTTGTTTTAACTTTATAATGTTACAGTTTGTCCCATGACTCTAGTCTCCCCCCTTTCCTCCTACTTTCACCTCCACCCTGCATCTTTCGCAGGGCCTTCGCAGGTCATAAATACCATTCTCCCCCCAGTCCCGGCCAGCATCTGCACCCCCCAAACAGCCCACATATGCCCTTCCTTTCTGCTCAGGATCTTTTAAAACGTTAGTGTTTCTGTAGTCTTTAAGCTGTTTGAAAAAAAATTCTCAACATGGCAAATAGAGTCGATGTCAATACTACCGTCGTTGGCGTGCGCAAGAGACTGGAGGTGACGAGGCGATCTCCGCTGGCCACGATGATCAGCGAGACCCCGGTGACGACCTTTAATGCTGGCTGGCATGCTCCAAAGAAACGAACGATCCATATGTGTTGAATCCAGACACCTACGGCCTCGTCTCTTCAAGAGGAGTGGGGTCTAGATGATGGAGGTGCGTGGGGCTATGCCTTTAACTATGCCGCCAGTGAACTGTGTCTGTATCAGCTCGAGAAGGATGAGAAGTTGGGTGCTCTTTCAATCAAGGCCACACTCACAGCAACGGACTGGAGCGTGCTAACTAAGGTTAGGATAAACCATTTAAAGTCAGAGTTTATCCTGCAAACTGAGGAGAAAGAGAAAGAGGGCGAGGAGGACAACCAGACGTCAGGAAAAGGGATTGTTTGCAGCAACGTGTGCAGCAACGGGAGAGCAAGAGGTCAGCTTCGGGTAGATGGCACTATAGAGCGAGCAGACAACTGTCGTGGGGGAGCCAGCCCACGGATGAATTCGTATTAGAATAGTTCAATACTGAATGCGGGGTATTTCAACAAGCCCTGCGTCTTCCCCTGACGGTTTGGTTGAAAATGCTGGAGGAAAAGGCAGGAAAGATTAAAGAACTCTACGAGAGTAGTCAGACGTCGTCTGAGATTTTTTTTCTGAAAAAAAATCTCTTTCCATAACTCCTCCTCCTCCTCCAACCAACACCTATTCATTCATCAGTTACTCTGAAAGAAGAAGAAGAAGAAGAAGAAGAAGAAGAAGAAACAATGTCTCAACCTAGCCAGCCGTCATCCCCAGCCTCTCCACCTAACTCTGAAGACGAACTGACCCCACCGTCATCCCCGTCATCTACCACCGAGTCTGATGAGGAGCACGACGACGGCGGTATCGTGTGCGACTGTGGTCACGGTCCTCATTGCGGCAAAGAACCATCCCCAGACTCTCCACTCAGGAACCGCGAGTCGGCCTCCTCCGAGGCCGGCAGCAGCAGCAGCGGCTGTCACCTGCGACAACAGCTTCAAAAAACTGTGAAATCTTTACTGGTTCATTTGTTGGGCGAGGCTTTGTGTATTTTCAGAAAGCAAAGCTGTTTTGGATGTCAAGTAGACAACCCGAGTCAGAATCAGCACGAGTGTTTGGACACACTTTCACCAGGTGAACAAACTCCTTTTGACTGATCGTTTCATTCCCGCCGTCCAGAAGACCCTCGAAGCGTATCAGATCAAAGTCTCAGACTGCAGAGTCCTCGGTCTCACCGAAGCTTTTCTGTACGAACTTAGATGCGAGAGACGCATTGAGGAAAAAACAGCGCGTCTGTTCTTCAAGCTGACCAGAGGAGAAGTGCGACAAATCAAGATTTTGCAGAAATCTGCAGAGTTCTGGCTCGAGGGATAAAATCATGGGACATTTTTTTGGAAAATCAGAGCAGCCGATAGATGAACATGCCGCTATTACTGTGTTAATTGATGTTTTGTGTAAGATTATAAAAAACAAATGTACCGCTGATGCTAAAATAATTAAATTTGAGCATATGATGTACCGTGTACGATGCACATGTATGACAGCCTTGAATATGCCTTGGGATATGTTGGTGCAATACACAGTTTTAAGATATGAGACTAGATCAGAAGCATCATTAGCCGAGGTTTTTCATAAAATCATGCAGGAGATGGGGACATTAACCGTGGATGATCTGATGACTGTGTACACTTTGTTTGTAGATGTGGTTAAACATTGCGTGCAAATAAACCACTCAATAGATGGACTCGATGAACTGAGAAGACTCCATTATTACAGGAGGTTGACGATAGGATCCACAGCGATGAAGCTGGCTGTACGTATTTTAAAAGCATGAAAAAATGTTTGTGGTGAATTGTATGAAACTTTTTCGAATAAAACATGTTGATCGATAAAAAAGCCTGCGTCTCTTATATGTTTTCAGTGCTTGTTTGCGAGGGTTAGAGGAACCATGTCTGATAAACGTGTCATGAAAAGAGTTTATTACGATCCTTCACACCCAGGAAGCCTCGGTGGAGTTGAGCGACTCTGTAGAGCTTTGAAAGATGAGCCTGGAGAAAAAGTGGATAAGGCAAGAGTCAAAGATTTTCTATCAGAGGAGGACACCTATAAGCTGCATAAACCAGCCAGAAAACATTTTCTACCAAGACCCCTCAATCAATTTCAGGCTGATTTGTGCGACATGCAGGCCTTGAGCGAGTATAATGACGCCTTTAATTATTTATTAACCGTCATCGATGTATTTACCAAAAAGGCGTATGTGAGGTCTTTAAGGCAAAAAACAGGAACTGAAGTGACCAGAGTGTTTGACTAAATTTTTGAAGACAGCGGGACTCCTGAAAAGTTACAAACAGAGGCTGGTAAAGAATTCTTCAACAAGACTTTTCAGAAAATGTTAAATAAAAGAGGAGGTTATTCATTTTGCTACAGGCAGTGATCTGAAAGCATCGGTGGTTAAAGATTTAACCGTACGTTAAAAACTAGAATGTGGAGGTATTTTACGGCTAAAAACACCCGCAGGTACCTGGATGTAATCATAGCTATCATAAAAGTATAAAAATGGGACCTATGCAGGCGACGGTTGAAAACACCCTGCAAGTTTTTCAAAACCTGTACGGAGCCATCCCTGTACGCTACAGCGAAAAGTTTAAGATGAATTTTAAGGCGGGAGATGTTGTACGAATCTCCAAAGTGAGGGGTGTGTTTGATAAGAAATAAGAACAGAGCTTCACCAAAGGTGATTACGGTGCATGAATGTGTGCCACGTCTCCCCCCAGTCTACAGACTCAAAGATTATGACGGAGAGCCCATTGAAGGTGCATTTTATGAAGCAGAGTTACAAAAAGTAAATGTGGCTCCTGATAAGATTTACGCGGTGGAGCGTGTGCTGGATGAGCGCGTCGTCAGAGGGGAGAGACAGAAATAAGTGAAATGGCGTAATTGGCCAGAAAAGTTTAATTCCTGTGTCACGACCGATGATCTGGTGAATGTATAAAACCCGCAGAGTGTAATTTCAGCATCAGAGCGTCATGGATCAATCACAGGGAGAGGGCTTTTACGTCAATCTGCCTTCAAACGCCAGTCTCAGCGTATTTAAAAATAATACCAGTTCTAATTATCAGACAGATCTAGCTCAGCATGTTGATTTGGCAGGGCTGTGGGAAGTCGCTTTGACGGAGATTACATATCCTCACACCTGGTTTAACCTCCCCGAAGAGGATGCACGTTTTGAATCGAGACGCGATAACGGCGAAAAACATTGGCAAAAAATTAGAGGCGGCTACTCCGATGACTTATATGAGCTTCAGGATGAGTTGAACTCCTATCCACGGGAACTAGGAATGGACGTATCCTTTAAGTACTGTAAAGTTAAAAAGAGATTCGATTATGCGGCGACCACCAATTGCAAAATGAGATTATTACAGCCTTTGGCCTACATGATGGGTATGAAACCTTTTGAATGGTTTTAGATGAAGGTAAATTCAACTCCAAAATCAGCTCCAAATTTAGCTCCAAATTCAGCTCCGTACCCCGCGGATATAAAAGCCGGACATTATCAGTTCTACTGTTACAGCGACATAGTACGCCATCAGTTGATGGGTGAGGCGTATGCTCCTCTCCTGAGAACCGTGCCTATACAAGGCAAGTTTGGCGATATTATCACTCAGACTTTTAGCCCCACCTACTACCTACCAGTGGTGAAGAAACACGTAGAAAACATCATATCGAGATTAAAACGGATCAAAAAAAGTGTAACGTACAGCTGCATTTCAGGCTGATGCAGACAAGATGATGCATCAGGACCCTCATCGTTTCGTGATCTCCCCCGGTTTTTATGGCTCACCCGTCATGTACGGCAGGGGTATACAGATCCCTACAAAAGCGTTTCAGCCCCAGTTTAACCACGGCATCTCAGTCCGAGAGTTTTATAACATGTTTACGTCCACAGGACGACACTTGAAAGATTTACCGCTGAGTATCGACAGAGAAGAATTTGAGCAGGGGTATTCACTGTTTGTTTTTAACTTAAACGCTGGAGAAGATTCTGATGCCTTATCCCCAATTTCCAACGGCAGTTTAAGACTGGAGATGAGATTCAGGGCACCGCTGCCTCATACAACCACTCTGTTAGTTTACGCTTGTTACGACTCAATTTTGGAGATTGATTCTAAACGCAGAGTGTTGGTGGATTATTAATGATTTGACCTAAAGTGAACAACCATCAGTTGGACAGTATCTTGAGATGTTTACTGGGTGACAAGTTTGGCGCTGTGTGGGCCTCGGATCAGCTACAGTCGCTGATGCACTCCTTCAGAGGACCCACTTTTATGATAGTCAACACTCACCCCTCTCACCAGCCCGGGGAACATTGGCTGGCCCTCAGTTTGGAATGTGACGGAAGCGTCACCTTTTTTGAATCATTTGGTTTTCCTCCAGATTTTAATCACTGCCCCAAAACTATATTACAATTTTTAGAGAAACGTTCAAAAAATATATATTACCAAATGAAACAGCTTCAAGATGTCCTGTCTACCATATGCGGACAACATTGTGTTTTATACTTGTGTCATCGAGCCAGCGGTCTATCTTATTAGACTGTACTATCTATGTATCATGATGATGATGTGACCAGAAATGATGAGGCGGTGTCTCAATTTGTGAAAAAATATCAAAGTTGCTTTTCGAGAAAATATAGAACCGAATGTTTCAGACACAGCGTATGTTCGCTGGAAATGTTTAAAGATTGCCATAAAATGTGAACGTAGTGTGTGAAATAATAAATAAACTGAATCAAAGTCATGGTTTATTTTCTTTTTTATTTAATATTATGATTTCACTCCATTACCAACCAACGTGGGGATAAAACAACTCGTCTTCTTTTTCTTTTCGCCGGCGTGACTTCTTCCTCCTCCTCCTCCTCCACTATACCAGGAGTTTTAAGACGTCTACATTGTTCGCGTGCACGAGGGTTTGGCACCGATGACAGCGGAATGTTGTGTTGATAGCGAATTTAAAAATTGCTCCCAACCTTTGGGCAGCGTAGTCGGGGATTTTTTTTTAAAAGGAGCCGCTAAATTCTTAAACAAATCAATCATGTGAGAGAATTTGATTGTTGTTCCGTGATAAATAATCTCCCACCTCGAAGTCCAACCATTCTCACTTTTAGACAATTTATTCATGATATACCGAACATTTTTATGATTGCGCTGAGGCAAGTTTAGTAACACATCCTGGAGTGTTTCATCAGCGGCTTTTCTCATTTCATCCTGCTCCCCCTCCACATTCTCCACCCAGAAGCTCCTCGTCCTCCTCCTCGTCCTCCTCCTCCACTGCCCCCTTCAGGAGAAACCCTCAGCTCATCCCCTTGTCTGTTTAAGGCCAGAAATCTCTGTAGCAGGGCATTGTATTTTTTCATTTTTTCATATGGATCCTGACCTGCTTCGTTCAGTATAGTCCTCATTTGCACATCCAAATCATTTTCCGCCGTGCGTCTCACAGACGGCGTCTCACCCACCACGACGTTTTGACTCATGCGGCTCATCTGCTGAGGCGTCAGAAGAAACATCTTTTGGCTTGACCTCTGAGACATTCAAGGCCTCCTATAACCTGACCGACGATGGGGACGACTGCTGCGAGCAGAGGCAAAATGAATCCCCCCGATTGTTCCATCAGAGCGCTGCATTTGCGTTTGAGACTCGGTCTTTTAGCAGCCAGCAGTCTGAGCGTCTGTTTCTGCTTTTTAAGCTTCTTGTATTGCGCAGAAGTCAGAGGAATATTACCTTTTAAAACGTTCAGAGAGAGTTCACACAGAGACTGAAGAAAGTCGGTGGAGCAACTGTTGAGAATATCTTTGCGTCTCCGAGGTGTGGCGTGGTACAACGCCCGCAGCAAAGGAGCGTTCCTTTTTATACGAGCAGACATAATGAATGAATTAACAGGATCTTGGCTGGGTAATAAACCCGTCCTCAGTCTATATCGTTCTGGACACTTTGGCGTCAAGTCGATTAATAAATACCCGTGAGGCTCTCTGACGGCGTCTTCAAAACTTTCAGAGAAAAAACTTTTCTGCGAAGGAAAAGATTTGCTGCGATAATATATTCACGTGTAATCTGTCTCGAGGGTTTTTAAACAAGATCAGGTAGTTGCTGTTTATACTGATGGTGCGACTGTGTTTTCCTTTGTGAAAAACATTTTGAGTGAGCATCATGACGCTCATATTCCTGTGGTGTCTGTATTGAGTAAAAATTCTGACAACCTCTGGATGTTCTGAAGATTGGAAAATTAGGTCATCCAGAATAATCAAGTGTTTCTGATCAGAGGGAAACAGGGTTTCGTCTTCAAAAGAATCAGGCAGTCCTTCCACAAATTTAATCGTTTTATTCTTTTTCTGCAGCTCAGCATACAGAGGTTGAAACGACGTATATATCCACACTATTTTCAGGCACTTGAGAAAAAACATCTTCGCAATTCTCCAAAACATTTTTTACAAAAAAGTTTTTCCACATCCGCTAGGACCCACAATCTGACATGAAAAAGCCATCTGCAATCGGGGATCAAAATCAATTTCTTCAGGGGTGTGTGACATTTTATCTTTTCTTTTGTAGCCAAATGGTAAAGTTTCACCCGACGGAGCAAGCGTCTCTTGTCAAACACAACGCATATCTTCTTCTGAAATGACGAATTTTTCAGAAGAAAGCCCTCTTTATCGCGTTTAATGTTGTGCTGAGGGGTTTCAAGTACAGCTTCTGAGGCGTTGTTTTGTACAAACCCCTCCACCAGCTCTTTGATGCTGTCAAAATGAATGCGTTCACCGCATTCATGCGTCTACCGCATTCATGCGTCTGTGTAATGCCCTTTACACGCATGTAGGCATAACTTTTAGGCCCCGCTGCCGCAAATTCAATGATACTGTCCCCTTTCAGCTCGTCGGTAAGGCCCCCAAGATAATTGCCCAGTTTGAGTTGAGACTCACCCTCTTTACTGACGTAGATCAGACTGTCTGTGTCAAAGTACAGCACTCGATCCTGCAGCTGCTGAAGATAACTGTACACAGTCAGACGACCGTAGGCAGTGATGAATGCGGCAATAAACACGTTATCTGTCTTGTTTGGTGGGGCAATGTAACGACTACCGTGACTCCACTGAATCGGAGCCGTTTCGTCGTTGATGAATGCAAAGTATTTTACATTGTATTTCTCAGAAAACATGTAACCAAAGAATTCCTCGGGTTCGCTGACTAGAACCGTCTGGTTCAGATTACTTCTGTGCAAATTTACCCCAGAATCTTTTAGCAGTGTTCGGACTTATTTTGTCAGCGTCCAACAAAATACCCTGATTGGCCTCGTAGTCCCTAATGTATTGGGCTCTACTTTCCTCATCTACGGCATCGGCGGGGTAACCTGAGGCTTCCTGTTTTCCCTTCAGGAAAGTGTGCATATAGTCTACAAAGCCAGAACCACTGCTCTGCTCAAAATGCCACACTTCAGTGATCTTACCTAGACGATAACCATGCTCCAGAGCTTTGTTAAATTCAGGTGTCACCCAAACACCCGTCAAAGCCCTGGCTTCGTCGTCATGCACACACACGCCTCCCTGGTAATTCAGATCTGCGCAGGTGCGACAGAGCGTAAACACCAGTTTACCCCCGGCTGTTCTGTAGGGTAATATGGAGCAGACGACGGTCGGACCACCGACGAGGGATGCGTCGATCGGCCCACTGACGTAGAGCAGAGCTCAGTCGGACCACCGACGAGCGGCGCGTCGATCAGCCCACCAACTGGCGACGTGGAGGGGCAGACGTCAACAGGACCACTGACGAGCGGCGCGTCGATCGGTCCTTCGACTGGAGACGAGGAGGGGCAGACGTCAGCCGGACCACCGACTGGGGACGAGGAGCAGACGTCGACCAGACCACCAACGAGGAACGTGTCGATCGGTCCAACGACTGGGGACGAGGAACAGCCGTCGGCCGGACCACCAACGAGGAACGTGTCGATCGGTCCAACGACTGGGGACGAGGAACAGCCGTCGGCCGGACCACCAACGGAGAACGTGTCGATCGGTCCATCGACTGAAGACGAGGAGGAGCAGATGTCAGCCAGACCACTGACGAGGAATGTGTCGATCGGTCCTTCGACTGGGGACGTGGAGAAGGCGACGGTCGAACCACCGACGAGAGACATGACGATTGGCCCACCGACTGGAGATGTGGACCAGGCGACGGTCGGACCACCGACGAGGGACGTGACGATCGGCCCACCGACTGGAGGCGTGGAGCAGGGCGTCGGCCGGACCACCGACGAGGAACGTGTTGATCGCTCCATCGACTGAAGACGTGGAGCAGGGCGTCGGCCGGACCACCGACGAGGAACGTGTTGATCGGTCCATCGACTGAAGACGTGGAGCAGGGCGTCGGCCGGACCACCGACGAGGAACGTGTTGATCGGTCCATCGACTGAAGACGTGGAGCAGGGCGTCGGCTGGACCACCAACGAGGAACGTGTTGATCGGTCCATCGACCGAAGATGAGGAGGAGCAGACGTCAGACGGGCCACTGACGAAGAACGTGTCAATCGGTCCATCGACTGGGGATATGGAGGACGGCTGGAGGCAAGCAAGCCGCAGGCCTGCCGATGTTGTTGTTGGCTTGTTCTTAGCACAAGCCGAATAATCCAAAAATCCCGGTAGTTGTCGTATCATGTCATAAAGCTCCTCAACCGAAACGCCACTCTTTGCCCTACCGACTGAGGACGAGGAGGAGCAGACGTCGGCCGAACCACTGACGGGGAACATGTCGATTGGTCCTCCGACTGACGACGTGGAGACCGGCTGTACACTCGGAACCCTGATGCTAGCAGGCCTGACGCTAGCCACCTGGGGTGCTGGCTGGATGCTAGCAGGCCTGATGCTAGCCAACTGGGGTGCTCGCTGGATGCTAGCAGGCCTGATGCCAGCCAACTGGGGTGCTGGCCGGATGGCACACCGGGAGGCTGGCTGGATGCTAGCAGGCCTGATGCCAGCCAACTGGGGTGCTGGCCGGATGGCACACCGGGAGGCTGGCTGGATGCTAGCAGGCCTGATGCCAGCCAACTGGGGTGCTGGCTGGGAGTCCGGAGTATTCAAAAAGTCCTTGAGCCAGCCAGGCAACGAACTCCTCAACCAGGGCCTCTGGGAAACTTCCCTGCGTGCCCTGCGCAGACACCCTTCCTTGGATTCTCATCCTAAGTCCCTTGTAAATTGTCCATGAATACACGTAAGGGTGTAAATTAACTCACGGAGCTCCAAATCAAAAAATCACCTGCTGGGTCCATTTTGTGGTTGGATCGTACTGTCAGGGTTGAGCAGGAACTGGACCCAAATGCAAAGGTGATGAAAAAAGGATGTTTAATAATAAAACAAAAACCAGCATACAACTAAAGGTGTCCACAAAATGTAGCAAACAAACGATAATCCAAATACTGGAGCCAGGGGGAAAAAATGCAAAAACAGACCGGGCCAGACAACAAGCAAAAACAGACGAACCAACACTGACAAAGGGAAGCACAGAGACTAAATACACACAAGGAGGGCAGGGCAAATTGAACACAAGTTAGACACATTAGGAACAGGTGCAGACAATCACAGGGGCAGGAGACACAGGAAAAACAAGACACCAGAAACTAGACACAGGACAGGAAGTGAAACAACACAAGGAACTAATTCAAAATAAAACAGGAAATGAAAACACAAGATCATGACAATATGTTTGAGGAGGAGGGTGGGGACCCACGTAGTTTAGCGTGTTTGCAGAGCTAAACCCTTGACTGCATCTTCAAACCCCAGGGCTTTTGGCATGTCAGCTAGACGCATGGTGAGGAAGCTGAGCGAATCCACATACTTGTGCTTGTAATCATCGTCTATGAAACAAATGACTTTGCTACCTTGCATGGTGAGACCAGGAAGCATGTTTAACGTTAGCATAGCTTTGATGAGTAGGTAACTGTCGAAGCCTCGGGAGTTGTGAGCGATGAAAACAGAGTTTTTGAACAGGGGCCTCCTGAAATGCAGGATGAAGTGTACAGCACAATCTTCCCCATAAGCGTTCCAAATTTTACCGTCCAGCGTTTTTGTACATACCAGAAAAGGGACGTGCACACCCTTCGCGTCTAGATACGTCTCATAATTGTAAAATATCAATTTCTCGCTGTACTCTTTTTCTGGTTTCAACGGCTGTATGTAACAACAGTGGGTCTCGCATTCAACAGTGCAGCCACAAATTTTACATTTTAGCTTCGAACACTCGTCATGATTGTTAAAACACAAAGGTGAGCGACACGTTCTATTACAGTCAGGACAGACTAAGGCACGTATGGGATGATCGGTGTAACTCGGGTGTAAACACACGCTACAATGACCCGGACATTTGTGCGTTGCCGGATGTTATACCCCTCATAACAATAATTACACGTTTTTACAGCCGAGAAAGGCTTTTGCGCTGATGATGCCGTAATAGTGGTTTTCATGCAGAAACATGAACAGAGTATCGTCTTTCCTAGGGCTGTCGGTTACAAATTTAGAAAGAGTGCGTTTAGCATCGGTCCTGAATAACACAACAATTTTACAGTTGGGCTGGGCTTCAAATTTCGGTATATCACTCAGAGTTACAGCCGTGTCATCGCTCATTCCCGCTCTATTTTGCATGCTTTTACCAATCGTTAGCGCTTCATTATCTGTGATGTTAGGGTTGAGCAGATGAGCTAAATTCATAGCAAAACACAGACTGTTGTGCTCATTATCGACAACATAAAGAAAACGTCTCTTCTTTTTCAAGATTTCGCTGTCTAATGTTTCTGCTAAAAGTCTTTTACCGGCACTATGAGGGTTTCTTATGATTTGTGCTAGTACATGCAGATTACTGTCCACGCTAACGGTCATGTTTGATTGCACAATGCGGTCAATAAAAGAATTGAGCAAAACGCGGTCACCCTCCTCCTCTCAAGATGACAGAGGCGTCATGATTCAGATTATCACCTCTCAGCTCAAATTGCACCACGTCTTGTCGACCCGCCTGTTGAAAGGCTCTTTCGGCAGCAGTCTCCGACATACCCATCACCCTAGAATAATATTCAGCAAAATTAAGCTCGTCTACACGCCTAACAACGTCCAGAGGCGAATAATTTCGACGTTGTTAAATCTCTTGCGTCTAGTTGTTGTTGATGGTTCATGGTCAGCTGCATCAACTGCATTATGAGTAGAAATGCTGGGCTGCGCTGTTTCCTGATCATTTACAGTAGCAGAGTCTGGGGGTTGAGGATCGGGGTTTCCTGTACCTTGTTGATTCCGTAGATTATTTAAAGCATTTTTTAAATCTCCAAAGAAATCTAGAGGTTGCACATCGCCGATGTTATTAGCAATTATGGGTTCATTACTAGGATTTATCTGATTATCTGGTTGCTCATGTTGATTTGCTTCAATCTGAGCAATAGCACGGTTGATGGCTTAAAACGGGTCACACATGTCAGGTATGTTTAGGTCCATTGTATTAGCAGATCAGGAAAAACAAATGTACACAGCACAAAAGAATAACAAAAAAATCAATCAAACTACAAAAAAAGGTTACAATCACACAACACTTCTTTTACAGAACCCTGTACAGCATCTATTCAAGTCTTGCACGCTGCATGAAACGCAGTAAAGAGGCCGTCACTTCATACAACCTATGATGCTGAATCAATGCCTCTTCGTGCCGTTGTTGGTTCAGAAGATCCCTCTGCGCTAAAAGCGCAGTTAGGACAGTAGTTTGCCCTCTGCTGTGAGCTTCCTCCTACGTAAAAAGACAAAGAGATAAAATTAGTTTTTCATATCCTAGTTGTGTCCACAATTACATAATTCTGTGTAGAGTTTTGCGACCATAAATTAAAGAATAAAACTATAAACTTACTCGGATCAAATCGTCGTCTGTGTCAAACCCTCGGAACACTGCAGTCAGATGAGTCCTCGACCCCTGAATGGTGAGTTAGATCCTCCACTTCTTGACCGCTTGCTGTCTCTCCAGAGACGGGTGTTGGTGATGAGGGGAGGGCTGGGGCAACTGAATGGGACGGAGGGCCTATGGCTGCCTGGTCTGTCGGTTGGGGAAACACGATAACCACTGGCACGGTCGTTTGGTCCCTCTGCTGATCCACCTCTGTAACGATAGGCCCGTCCTGCTGCTGCTGCTGGTTCAACCCGTACACCTCAGGATTCTCGTCCGAGTCGGGGGATAAAAGATTGATGGGGCTGGATGTAGCCGAGTATGTCTGCGGATGTGGTTGTACTTGTTCCAGATCTAGCTGCTGGCGGGCAAATTCATAAATTTCCCACAACTCAGACGCTGAATCTAAAAAAGAGAAAGAGAAGACTGGTGAATGATTATGGTTAAGTCCTTGTTAAAATATATATTAAATATATAGTATAACAATATACTCGCAGTCGGTGTCTACGAGGTCAAACTCTGTATCGAAGGTAATCATGATATGCTCTGTAGAAAAATATGTTTGTTTAGATCTCTGTAAACAAATATCCTAAAGAAATTGAAAGTACTCGCAATAGGTTTACATACCAGCGTTTTCCATAGAGGGTTCTTGGTCTTTCGCTCTCTCTTTGGAAAGTTTGGAAAGTGATAGAGATGAGTGTTTCCAAGTTCATCTTATATCCTAGAAACTCTTTGGTCAGAGTTGTAAATGTAGGTGTGTGTGTGTATGTGTGTGTGTGTGTGTGTGTGGGGGGGGTAATAAAACTGTCAGACTGAGTTTGACGTGAGGTGGACCATTCTACTCTCTGTCAGGTAAAGTATAAAATACATATAATCATGATCAGTTTATGCAGGGCTCAAATTAACCAAGAAGAGACAACTGATCTGGCTACTACTGATGCATTTTAGAAAATGCGTGTCAGCTGAGTAATTGCATGTCTTCTCACCTCCCTCCTGTGGTTTAACTGCTATTTTTGAACTTGTCTTGGACAAAATTGGTCTTCACCTCAGTTTTTTGGGGGGAAAACAACAAAAAAATAATACTTTTGTTAGTGTTTTCCTCCCCATTCTCTTACTATTCCATAGAAGAAAAATAAGTCATCCCAGGTAAAACATTGATAGGACAGCTGTAGCCACAGAAGGGATGCTTAAAATGCAGCTGAATTCTTCTGTCTGATATCTACAGGGTTAATTTACGTGCTTCCTTGGTCAGATTTGACTTAGTCTAGTTTCTATTCAGTTGCATGCAGATAATTAGGATCAAGCTAGCCTGACCAAACCCCAAACCAGCAGAGCATCTGTCTGAACTGGCACTGGGTTTTATTCAGCTGCAAATCATACATTATTTTAAGTTAAAAATTTCTCAACTCATCCTTTTGCACAGCTTAATGGGTCTTTGCATCCTTGCGCCTAGATGGGTCCTCCTTTGGTAGCACCTTTTTTTGACAATCCTCCTTCTATATGCACAAGTGAGTTTGATCTCTACAATAATTTTGCTTGTCTTTTTAAACAGGAAGATGTAGAAGTTAGATGAGAGACCATTACCCGCTGCTTGATTGAGTTCCTTGGAGTGTCATGATCTTGTTATTTTCATTTCCTGTTTTATTTTGAAGTAGTTCCTTGTGTTTCAGCACTTCCTGTTTCCCTGTCTTTTGTCTGTTTTCTTTACTTTGCCAGTGTCTCCTGCCCCTGTGATTGTCTGCACCTGTTCCTAATGTGTCTCACCTGTATTCAATTTGCCCTGCCCTCCTCGTGTGTATTTAGTCTCTGTGCTTCCCTTTGTCTGTGTTAGTTCGTCTGTTATACTCCCGGTCTGTGTCTGTTGTGTTTCCCCAGTGTCAGAAAAATATGTATTAGAACTAGTTAAAAAGAACATGCTGATCGTAGAGAGAACAGTCTGTATTGGTATCTTGTATACAGACGTGTTGTTGTGGTTACTGTTGTCCACTATAGAGGCAGAAACACCTCAGGGCATGCATGACCTTGGAATGTGACTCAGGAAACTCAGGACCTGCCATTTAACTTTGTCTGTATATAAGTAACACACAGATATACATTGTAAAGGGGAACCGCCCATTATGCTTAAATATCCTTGGATCTCCTGTATTCGTCGGACAACCTCAATACTCAGACACTGTGCTGCTGTATTGACTTTGTCCCCTTGCAGCAAGAATATATGTATGTATTAAATGTTACTGTTTGTCTAAAAACCGAATTCAACTTTCTGTGTTCATTTCAGATTATTCTAACATCTTGGTCCTTCGAGCCGGATCCCAATATCCTTTCCACCATCCAGGAGCGGGACTGAAACCGTGCACGGGGGGAGCAGAGGACTCCTAAACAAAGACCTCCAGCTGAATTGCTGTAAAGGGAGGCCAGTCACCACTGGAGGGTGGAAGGGTGACGGGACCCAAAAGAAACAAAACAAGAGAACACAGAATTGAGCGGTTGAAGGTAAGAGAATTAAAGTCACAAAATTAGGATAAGCGCTAAAAAAAAACCTATAGAGAAAGAGATCAGCAGTAATAAACTGTGATCAAAACTCTGTGAGGTAGCGTGGTAGTCCATAGTCTGTGTGAGAAGACTACAGGAAATAAATAACTCCGTGTACACGTTAAAAGGAAATGGTTCTAGGAACTAAGGTATCGCGATAGAAAGACGACTGTTGTGTGTGTTTGTCTTTGTGTGTTGTGTGTTTTTGTCTTTGTGTGTTGTGTGTTTTTGTCATTGTGTATTGTATGTTTTTGTCTTTGTGTGAAACTGGGAGATAGAGATATAGTGGTGTCTCAGTATTAACGTACTGATCAGACCAGTTGCTCGGGTGTATTCCATACAAACTGGTTGGCCATTGAAGGGGATTGTTGACAGTGTCTCAGCAGAGAAAAACAGACGGTGGAAACCTAACGGTGATAACATAAACCGTCCAAAGATCTTTGCTGATTGGGTCAGTTGCTCCGAACGAAAGTGTCATACAAACTGACTGTCTGTTGACAAAACATAGAACAATGGGGAACAAATGTTGCAAAAAGCAAGAATTAGAACTTAGTGGAGATGCAAAATGTATGTTTATAAGAGATAAGGAAAACATTAAATATTTGCAAAGATGGGAAAAGAAGTTCAGGTTTACAGGTAGAATCTCTATTAGTGAAGTACATCGAAAAAATAGGCTTAACTAATCCAAAATCAAACAAAAAGAATGGATTAAGTCAGGCCAGAGAGTGGCTCGCTGAAGCCCATAAAAGAAAGTGGGGGCCAGTCAAAAGCAACGAGTAAAGAAACCCTGGTGTTGGAGGACAAAGAGGATATAAACACAGTAACTAGATCTAGACAAAACCCTCCACCTCCAGAATATGATGATGATCCACAGCCACATCCTCCTTCCACAGCCTCCTCCCTATACCCTGAGATACCCCAGAAAGAACCAATACTGCCAATAGAGTTACAAAAACAAGCAGGGGGTGACACACGATCAGGACATGGGTGGGGCAATTGGGCTATAGCAAAAGGGCAGGCCATGAGCCCATTTAAAGGTGCTGCTAGTGGAGCGGAACGTCCCCAAGTCAATGAGTTACTACCAATGATTCAGGTCCCTAACCCAAACCCAGGAGAAGATGGAGATTTAACTATGTATGTATACAGGCCTTGGACCGCGGAGGGTGTTAAAAAAGCCACTGAAGGCATACATCACCCAAAAGTAAAAGTAGCCACATATATAGAAGGAGTAGAAGGGCTCTATGCCAGTTATAGACTCAATGGGGTCGAAATTGAGAGAGCTATGAGACAGATAATGGGACACGATTGGTGCCTTATTTGCGGAAATTGGAATCCAAATGACGATCAGGGAAAGCCACTGCCATATTGTGACGCTAACCTTAGGCAGAGACTCACTGACGTAGAGGGACGTGTGAGAGGCAGATATCAGGCTAGAACAAATTGGACAGAGATAAATAGGTGCATTCAAAAGGATGATGAAGACGTAGATCACTATTATCATAGGCTCAAGGAAGTGTTTGATAATCACAGCGGGGTTGAGGTACCACAAGACATGGCCAATGATAGCCCTTATGAGCAACAGTTAAAGAACGCATTCTTAAAAATTGAAGAGGAAGTGTTAGAGTTGAGCACACTAGAAGTGCTACTATGGGAAGAGGAAAAAACAGAAGTTACGCTGACAGTATAGGGCAAGCAAATTAAATTTCTCTGTGATTCAGGTGCATCCAGAACTGTCGTCAACCCAGAAGATGTACCTCAAGTGCAAATTTCAACAACCACTATTTGTGTAAAATCAGCTAATGGACGAGTTCATAGAGAACCTTTGTCAGAGCCCATAAAAATAACAGATCCAGAAACAGGTAAAAACAGTCCCTGTCAAGTAGTATTGTCCTACGTTTGTCCATGTAATCTGTTAGGAAGAGATATGATGCAAAGCTTAGGCATAGCTACAGAGCCAACAGCGAAAGGACTTAAAGCACTCAGAATGACTTCCTGTCTAGTCATCCAAGATGAAACACCTGTTCATTATTGGTACAGTACAGATTTGATAACCTCAGGGCCAGGATCTGTAACCTCAGCCCTACTGCAAAAGGCTGAGCAAGTAGTCCCACCACAGGCAGACATAATGAAACCTGAAGACTTACATTGCACTATGTACTACAAACATACTACAGGGCCAGACACAGAGTATGAAGAAAGATTCCTGAAGATCAAACAAAGTTCCGTCCATCTCAAAGACCTATATTGGGACAAGAGCGGGAATTGTGGGGCTAGTTGCACACTCAGTCCAGAATTACGGCCGCTGTACAAAAGCTGGGATACCGTGCCTCATGTCTCATTAGCAAAAGATAAGGGTATCAGATGGGAAGATATTGGATACATTATCACAAGAGCAGAGGCAGCATCAGATTGGCGGGATAATGGTTCTGGGTTCAGATGGAGCCCGTCTACGGGACTCCATTCCAGTCCTTTGAACTGGTTATCGCGAGTACGCACTACAGTCCACCTAGACAGCGATAGGGCTGTGGAGCAATGACAAATAATGACCCTGACAGAGGACCAGGAGAAAGAACTACAAGAAGTTCCATCATACTTATGGTCAAAAGGGAAATCTGATGTAGGGTTAATTAAAGGAGTAGAAACAGTCTCAATAGCGCCAAAAACGACATTTAGACCACACCAAAGGCAATATCCACTGAAACCAGAAGCTGAAGCAGGGATAGAACCAATTATTAAAGATCTTTTAAAAGCAGGAGTTATAATTGAATGTCCAGACTCACCATGTAACACTCCTCTATTTCCGGTAAAGAAGACACCCCCATCATCAGGATGGAGGATGGTCCAAGATTTACAAGCTGTAAATAAAGCAGTAATCCCACGTGCTCCCACTGTTCCAGATCCATATACTCTCCTCAATGACCTGAGTCCAAAATGTAAATACTTCTCTGTAGTAGATATTAGCAACGCATTCTTTTCGATACCAGTTCATCCAGATAGTCAATTTTGGTTTGCATTTACTTATAAAATGAAAAGGTATACTTATACGAGAATCCCACAGGGCTATTGTGAGTCACCAACAATATTTTCCCAGGCTATGTCAGCAAACTTAGCTAAATTCATTCAACCACAAGGGAGTCAATTATTGCAATATGTAGATGATATCTTGCTGGCATCTCCAACAGAGGAAGATTGTAAAACGGACACCATAGCTCTGCTTAAGTTTCTCGCTGAACAGGGACATAGAGTAAGCAAGGATAAGTTGCAGTTGTGGCAGACAACTATTAAATATCTAGGTTACAATCTCTCACAGGAGGGAAAGCACCTAGATGAAGGAAGAAAAACAGCAATTTTACAGGCCCCAAAACCAAAAACAAAGAAGCAAATGATGTCATTCTTAGGTATGACTAATTTTTGCAGAAGCTGGATATCAAGTTATGCTGAAGTAACTGCGCCTCTGACAGCTCTAATCTATGATAAACCCATGGCAGCCTCTGACCTTTTGACCTGGACACCAGAGGCAGAGAATGCATTTATAAAGGTTAAAAAGTTGCTTGTTGGATCTGCTGTATTAGGTTTGCCAGATTATTCTAAACCTTTTATCCAAACAGTAGACTGCAAAGACGGCTTTATGACATCGGTGCTTACTCAGACTCATGGAGTAAAAAACAGACTGTTAGCTTATTATTCAACCAAACTTGACTCAGTGGCTGGAGCATTACCACCCTGTGTTCAGGCAGTTGTGGCAGCCTCTTTGGCAGTCCAAGTGTTAGCTTCAATTGTATTATTTCATTCCCTAACTTTGAAGGTGCCACATGCAGTATCAGTTATACTACTCCAGAACAAGATCTCATATTTGTCACCATCGAGACATCTGTCATGCATGACTGTGCTTTTGTGCACTTGATCATAGAGCGCTGTACTACTCTAAATCCATCTACGCTAATGCCAACCGCAATTGATGGAGAACCACATGACTGTCTAGCAGATATTTCGGAAAGAGTTTTACCAAGGGCAGATCTAATCGATGTGCCTTTAGCAGACAGTGAGCTAACACTCTTTGTAGACGGCTCCAGCAGGAAATTGCAGGATGGGACTTATGCTATAGGTTATGCAGTAGTGACACAGGATAAAACCTTAAAAGCAGAACCGTTACCAAGAAACTACTCAGCTCAAGCTGCTGAGATAGTAGCACTAACTGAAGCATGCAAAATAGCCAAGGGGAAAGTTATAACTATATACACTGATAGCCAGTATGCATTTTCAACAATCCATGTGTTTGCACAACAATGGAAAAACAGAGGGATGGTAACATCTACAGGCAAAGATATTACACATAAAGATTTAATTCTAGCCTTACTAGTTGCCATTCAGCTACCTAAAAAGGTAACAATATTTAAATGTTCCGCTCACACAGGTAAAGAATACCCAGTATCTAGCGGTAATGCAAAAGCAGATGCAGCAGCAAAACTAGCTGCAACAACAGAGAACAGTACAAAACGTACAACCACACATAGACCAAGAAGTCTTGAGAGATATGCAGAAAGTGTCACAAAACTCAGAAAAACAAAAATGGAAAAATAAAGGGGCAACACTTAAAGATGAGCTTTATGTATGACCTGAAGGATAACCTATTCTGCCAAACAACCTGCTGCAATATTGAGCCATGGACTAAGTCATGTCTCAACAGGAGGGATGGTAGCAATCATACAAAAGGTGTTTACAGCATATGGATTTACTAACTATTCAAAAAAAATGTTTGTTCAGCCTGTATTATCTGCGCAAAATACAATGCTCAAGGAAATTTGAGACCAAAGAGAGGACAATTTCCAAAACCACAATTTCCATTCCAAATGATCTGTATGGACTTCATAGAGTTAAATAAATGTGAAGGGAAGAAATATTGTTTAGTTATCATTGATATGTTCACCAAATGGGTAGAAGTATTCCCAACAGCATCCCCTGATGCACTAACAGTAGCGAAAGCACTAGTAAAAGAGATAATACCAAGGTTTGGGATACCAGAAAGAATCTACAGTGATAACGGAAGCCATTTTGTAAATCATGTAATAAAAATGAATCTGAAGAACCATTGTGCTTATCACCCACAGTCAGCAGGACTAGTAGAAAGACATAATGGGATTTTAAAAAATAAATTAAAGAAAATCATGGAAGAAACAGGAAAGAACTGGGTATACTGTTTACCCTTAACTGTCCTGAACATGAGAGTTACACCGGCTTCTACAGGACTCACTCCATTTGAAATGATGTATGGCGACCTTATTTCTTACCTCAACTGAAACCATTTCACAGAATAGATGAAGAAGCAGATCAGACTTTAGCAGATTACATGAGGAAGATGCTAACAAATAGAAAAGTGTTTTGTGCCAACTCTCTTCCAGGAACAATCGAGGAAAAGACTGAAACGCCAGTGGAAAAGGTGACTCTAGGAGATTGGGTACTGATCAAAGCCATCAAGAAAAAGAATTGGTCAAGCCCAAGGTGGGAAGGTCCTTACCAGGTATTGCTCGCCACACCCACTGCAGTAAAATAGCTGAAAGGACAGCTTGGATACATCTGTCACATTGTAAACTACTACAAGGGCTTAGAGAAACTCAAGGAACAGATTAGTTACTCACCACCGCTCCCCAGAGGAAAAGTCTGATTACAAAGGGAGATTCTCTCAATAAGAGGGAGTTCGTCTCAAACTCAGTGAAGCAATCAACGGCTGAAAGGGAGCATAGGGTGAGCCTAAAATAGAAGAGGAATAGTGAAATAAATGACAAATGAAGAAAATCAGAGACCTTTAATGCAGAATCCAGGAGTTCAAAGGCTAATTACTTGGAGAATAGAATATAGAAGAAGAGAGCAGTAGTCCACGGTATAGTCTTTCTATTGATTATCATCCTTTTCCTGTTAGTCTTATTTGTTTGTGAGACACCATGGATAGACCTAAACCATGGCATCCATTAAGACACCCAGGTCTGTGTGGGATGCGGGGGACAGTTTGCTGTTTGTTCATAATAGCACTCCTAATCGTCCTTCCCTTGTTTTGGTATGAAATGCAGACTGCAAAGAACCACACTAGAAATAAAAAATCGCTGACATCCTCATTTCAACCACTGACTCTCCAGTTCACTGAAGGAAAGGATAGTAGCGTACAGTTCGACCTGTGTAACATAGTAAGCTGTAAAGAAAATCAGAAAGAACATACAGGGTCGGTCGTTTATATTTGTGAAATGGGGACACGTAACGCAGGTGACTATGAAACAAAGTGTGGATCTTGGAGTTATGTAATAACAAACACAGGAAGTAGTTGGGGCTATCAGCCACAGAGAGCCAGTAAAAGATCAGACCCCCTCCAACAGAGACTGACCTTAATAAAAGGGTATGACCAATCTTCATGTGGCAAGGACAGCTGTAATCCCTTAATCTTGACACTCAAAAGACCACAAGATGCAGACACCAGCAAGTACGTATTGGGCGCCTATGAGTCAGGGAAAAATCTTCTGGGACATTTTGTCATAACAGTAATAAAGACACAGCATAACACAATCACAGCATCATCAGTAATCACACAAACTATCATGCCTCAGGGTGAAACTTCTCATTAGCACAATATTTGACTAACCTGACCTATGAAGATAAAGTTGCTCTTGAGACAGGTTTTGCGGAAAAGAATGAATGGCTAAAATGGATGACATATACTACCGAGCAAAGTGGCCAATCTGATTGCATTGCCTGTGCCAGAGCGAGACCCCAGCTGGCTACTACCCCGTTTCAGTTAAATAATAAGAATGACCCTAAGGGTCTCCAATGCGTTTTGCAATTATTTGGCAACACTTCAGCTGCTGAGGACTGTAAAACATTGTCCTTACTGTTTCCCCCAGTCCAAAAAGCAAGCCCACCTCCCTCAGTAACTACTTATAAAGGTAATTACACCTGTTTTGATAGATCAGGCCAAGGACATAGACAAGGACCATTACCTGAAACTTACTGTCAACACTCCATCGACATCACCTCCGACTATGGGGACTATTCAGCTTCCTGGTTTCTGAACCATATAACCATGAGAGCAGACCTCTGGTGGTTGTGTGGAGATATGACACTAAGACCAAAGGTACCAAAGAAGTGGCGGGGTAGTTGCGCTTTAGTGCAGCTTGTAATGCCATTTTTCATGTTCTCTACAGGTGATTACGGCCAACTGGGTACTAGACTGAAAGAAGAAGGAACATTGCGACACAAACGTTCAGTCCCAGGAGGCTCCTTCGACAATAGAGTGTACATTGACAGCATTGGGGTGCCCAGAGGGGTACCTGATGAGTTTAAGGCTAGGAATCAAATCACTGGAGGGTTGGAGTCACTTTTGTTCT
This sequence comes from Scophthalmus maximus, assembly GCF_022379125.1. Taxonomy (NCBI): domain Eukaryota; kingdom Metazoa; phylum Chordata; class Actinopteri; order Pleuronectiformes; family Scophthalmidae; genus Scophthalmus; species Scophthalmus maximus. The sequence goes on from NC_061524.1 coordinate 25,638,758, forward strand.
GGTGGTCTACAGTAAATAAGAATGTGGATTGGATTAACTATATCTATTACAATCAGCAGCACTTTGTTAATTATACCAGGGATGCAGTAAAAGGGATAGCAGAACAACTGGGTCCTACTTCTCTCACAGCATGGCAAAACAGGATGGCACTAGATATGTTATTGGCCGAAAAAGGAGGTGTATGCAAAATGTTTGGAACTTTCTGTTGTACATTTATCCCAAATAACACGTCTCCAGATGGCAGCATCACCAAAGCCCTGGCGAGGCTGACTTCTCTGTCTGAAGAGCTGGCAGAGAATTCGGGCATCAAGCATCCATTCAGTGACTTCCTAGACTCCTGGTTTGGCAGGTCTGTTCCTGCTATCTTTCCCGGTCTGTTTCTGCATTTTCCCCCCGGTCTGTTTCTGCATTTCCCCCTCGGTCTGTTTGTGCATTTTTCCCCCTGGCTCCAGTATTTGGATTACCTGTTTTTTGCTACATCTCGTGGACACCCTTGGTTTGATTCTGTTTTCGTTTTATTATTAAATATCCTTTTTTCCCTACATCTGCATTTGTGTGCTGCTTCCTGCTCAGCCCTGACATGGAGAATCTGGAGGGGAACTGAAAGACTGCAGGTAAATTTTGCCATTTCCTAATGATTGTTGTTTCCATGTTAAACATGTCTGTTCTTAAACTCAATAATTTAACACTAATATTTGTATACCAAAATATCTACAGGTAAGCAACTTATGCCACTATTTTGGGGATAACTTAATTAAGCAATTGTTGGTCCATCAGATTAATTAAATTGATATTTGATATACCTGAGATGATAAAGGCAAACATGTTATTGTATTCCATGTTTTCATAATTTGCTCTTAAATTTGAACAAAAAATTCTGATAAAAAATGTTTTCAGTGGGGTCGAAGATTTGAGCCTGTAAAAGCCTGCATCAATTCTGCTACACCAAATCCAGTATATTTGCTTATTTTTTTACTTCCTTCTTGGAACAAACCAGATCTTTTTATGCTTTTATTTTATACTTGTGACCAATAGTTAGTCGTGGTTACTGGTTGGTTTTGTTAATTTAATAGTTACTTTAATACTTACTCAACATTGAGTAAGGATGTCCTGTTCTGAGCATCTTATTTCTATTCCATTGTTTTATGTGTAGGCTGAAATTAGCACTTTACTAAGTGAATTCCTTCTTGAATATTCAGTAACTTTAACGAAATTGTGTAAAATATATTGCTTCTGAACATCATTTCACATGTTTTGATTGGATGACAGCAAAGACAATGTGAAAGAGGACTATGCTGGGTAAGTGATGAAGATCTGTGTCCTACATAGATGTGCAGCACATGAAGGCCCGTGTGTCCATCGTCATCGAGGGAACTGAAGTTATTGACAATTGTACGTGTGGCAAAAGCTTGCATCCTGCTAATGGGCTTGATCTATGCCATTACCCTGAGATACCCAGAAAAGTTGAAATACACTTTTGAAGTGTTTCAAAAGCTCTTTCTTGAGTTGCCGTTCAGAGAAAATACTTTCTATCATGGTGGATAGCAAGGGGAAAATTGTAAAAGAAGAACGATTAACATGAGCCCACTTTGGCAATCATTATCATAGCAATATACAACATGCAGTTTTACAAACTGGTTGTGGAAGCATTGAATATTGGGTGGTGATAACAAATAGTCCCAATTTGTCGACACGGTTTTTGCTATGTACTTTGAGTTTTATATTTATTTTTGAGTTTTCTCAATTTGAAGCATCTTTTCCAAATGCAACGCATGTGTCAAATTGAAGATGTTTTCTTCGTTTGCTTGTTCTCTTAAATTGCAGTGCGTTAAGCTGTCTGGGCCACTGTAGATGTCCTACATGTTATGTATTCATTCTATATGATTCTTTTAGAATGTAATTTGCGAGTGATTGCACTTTGCACTGATTGGACATTTTATCTGATGTTCTCATGTTGCTCACCGTAAATGTTCTCCTCAAGCAGTAACTGTTTTTTAAAACCTCTGAGATAGAAGGATCAGGAAGGGAGAGGAAGTTTTATATTTATATATATATTACTGCTGTCAACATTAACCCGTTAATCTTTGCGTTAATTGTGAACTATTTAACGCATTAAAAAAATGTAAGGCCATTTACGCATTTTGTTTACTTCCTGTGGTGGCTGACGACGTGTGCCGCATAACCGTTAACCATTAGCCATCCTGGCTAAAGATGGACAAGGAAGGAGTTTATGGAGTTTAAAGTACTACGAATTGTTTGTCACCTTCATGATGTTTGTCACCTTCATGATGGACGTCAAAAAGAAAAGCAATCAATATATCGCAAGATATTCTAATGTTGAAAGAAACAGGAAGTAGTTTGGGGGGATGTGCCGAGGGAGAGAAATAACTTGGAAGCGTTAATGTGGTTCTGCATTAAAGTCAGCTTGAGGTTAAGCTCGTCATCAGTTGCAGTGAAAACGCTCATGACTGAAAAAAGTCCCGCATATAGTCTGCCCGATGATTTTTTCAGAAACACAGAAGAGGCAGAGAATGAGTGAAGAGTGTTGTTGTGGTTTCCAGGTTGACACACTCACTGCCTGTCACATCACAGCTCACACAGGAGATGGTTCCCTGATGCCTCCAGATATTAAGCTGCTAGATATCTGGACACGTCGGCGAGGCCTCAGTGAGTCACTTTGGCCTTGATGGTTTTATTGGAAATCTGTAGTTCACAGGAGCGAATCTGTGCTCAAAGTTGAAAAGATGCTATTAAACAATAGTATTTGAATTTAAATACTTCCTTTGTGTTGATTCTACATTATATCCATAATTTTACATTTAAATATCCATTATTACAAACTTCAGTCTTAAGAAAAGAAAACATCGCAATTAATCAGAGCAAATTGTGCGATTAATTAGTTAATTTCTTTTAATCTATTGACAGCACTAATGTGTATATGTATGTGTATATATGTATATATATATATATATATGTTTGTGACTTGTTTTTATTTTTATGTTGAGAAACATAGTAAAATGTGCTAATGATTTAAAAATATCTGTTTCATGTTTCGTAGGAGCCTTATTTTAAGTTTTATTGAATAATAAAAGCCCTATGTTGAAAGTAGACGAAATTAATATTACTTAAAAAACTCTCAAATTAATGTAAAGAAAAGCTATTTTAAAATCCTGAAAAGCCATACATTTTTAGAAGAGATTCATAATTAAAATTTACTACGGGGTAGTGAGTAAAATTTAGTGACAAACACAGGTAATTGCCAGTAACAGTTACTTGAGTACTTTTATAAGAACAATTATTAGCTATAAGTAGAGTTTACTTGAGAATATCCAGTGAAAGATTTACTTAGAATTTCTTTGTGGAAATTGTGACCTAGCTTTTTCTAAGTAAATTTCAGTCCACAATTTTTTCAGTGTAGGTGTCCATCGAATGTTTGTGTGGTTTGTATGGACCTTTTATGTTATAGGTAAGAAGTGCCACAGATGAACAGCTACAGAATCTCTCTGACGAACTACGTGCCTGTGGATATACAGGTCGCATAAATGCAGACAAAAAGGATGCAATAATATGGTGTTAGTATCTCAAGCCATTAAAGGTGGGGTTGGAGAGAATTATCGTTTGTGGGAGTATTTTGTTTTGCTGTTGAGTTCAAATATCAACAATCATTTTCCAGGAGAATGATTGTCAGAGCTATGTATGAATACACAAGGATTTTTTTTCAGCACACATCCAGAACGGACAACTAGCGGAGCAGCTATTAGCAGAATTTGACCAAAAATGTTTTGGATTAAAATCAACTAGAACTGCGAGCAGTGTATGACAGGGCCCTCCCTGGCGAGTCCAGCCCATGACGACTCTTGGAGCCTCTGAAAGCAGAAGACGAAACATTAGATCGTACCCTCCAAGTTTTGTAAAAATTGAATGAGTCCATAATCCGATAGAATATTTTCTTATTTGTAGCGCCACCTAATGGCCGATCTTTGCCAAATTTGGTCCAGAGCCTCACAGTTACACGTCAAACAAGAATGTCAAATTCTGGTCAATAGCATTTACTCTGGCCTAATATGTTAAAGTTTGTGTTTGGCGGCTTGCCAAAAATGTATTTGTTCGTAAATTGCGCATTTTGTAACCGAGCAAAATTCCTTTGATAAATTTTTGTCAGGGCCATCTGAAAATGTTATATACCTAGTTTCAGGCAGATCGGGTAAAAACCCTAGGAGGAGTTTGAAAAAGTTGGTTTTGCACATTAAGCGGAAAAAAATATTTGCGTAAATGGGCGGGGCCTACGTCTTGTGATTCAGCTACATTCAAAGAACGTGGGGATGTAAGGTTTTTTAAATGTGCGATGTGTATTGTGGGAGTTACAGTCCAAAAACACGTCTACCTAGATTATAGCGCCACCTAGTGGTCCACATGTGTAATTTTTGGTATGTGACGCATTGTCAATGTATGCTGGACATTTGAAGTCATTGAAGTTAGTGTAAGAGGTGAATCAGACCAAAAAATGTTGGGGTGCAATAGCCCAAGCCCATTTTGACTAATCAGAACACCCTTGTAGGTGTGGCCCTAGATCGTACCCTCCAAGTTTTGTAAAAAATTTCATGAGCCGTTAATTAGATAAAAAATTGTTATATTTGTAGTACCCTCTAGAGACTGACAAACAAGGATCTCAAGTTTTTCGTTGATAGCATTTAATTTGGCAGAGATATACTAAAGCTGGTGTTTTGTCAGCTAGCTACACAAATTTGTATGTACATAACTTCTGCATTTTTGAATAACGAAAAATTCTTTTGATAACTTTTGGTGCAAGTTTGGTGCAAATCCGAGCCGAGTTGGTAAAAGTAGGTTTAGGCTAAATAGTGATTTTGCGGGCAGTTCCTTATGGGTGAGGGTGGAGCACTTTTATGCTGGAGAAATACTGATGATTTTATCCTTCAGAACTATTGTTCTACACTCCTTGGCTTGACTTCTACCTATGTTCGAGCAACTGCAAAAAGGTTTGCAGCTCTATGGCCTTCCTGATGTGATGGAGCAAAACATGGACCTCTGTCGGCCACTGTTTGTGCCACTTCAGGATAACAAGGTAAAAAATATTAAAATTAACAGTTTTGTCACTGTTTCTTGTGAACAAAAACCTACAAACCAGTGAGACTCCATAAACCACCTACCTTGTCAAACAAAGGAACTACAACAAATGAGTCCATATTGAACAAATAAAAGAAATGGCTCTCAGTTAGTTATTTAGAGCAAGCATACTGTATGTACAGCTCATAAAAATACACAACTCTTGTCTTTATTAGCCTGATGCAGACTTCATTTTGGCAAGCTGCAAAACCCACGAGTGAGAAGGGCACCTCAAGATACAATCTTGAACAAAATGGTCTGAACTACTTTCAAGATTTTATTTTCAATAGCTGGAAGATGATGGTATGAGGCTTCAAGAAGCATGGCACATTTGAGTTGGTTATGTTTTTCTTTTTTTGCACATAGAATTAATGTAGAATTTTACTTAATTGGGTACAGTCAAGGCTGGTGCTGATCCAGACCACCAAGAAGAATCAAACAATTCAATTCAATTGTATTTGTATAGCGCCAATCACAACATACATTGTCTCAAGGCCTTTGCAAAGCAAGGTCAATATTACAGGGAAAACCCAACAAATCCCACAACGAGCAAGCACTTGGCGACTGTGGACCCTTTTTACAGGAAGAAATCTCGGGCAGAACTGGACTCAGTTGTGGGCGGCCATCTGACTCGACCGGTTGGGGTGAGGAGAAAAATGGGGGGGGAGGAGAGGTTGGCAGAAAGAGGGGGGGGGGGGGGGGAGAGAGAGAGGACAGTTGCACAACCACTGCTTTAATCTCTACCATACTGATACTTATAATTAAAAAATTAATAATGACACTTAAAAATACAATGATGTGGTTGTTATTATTAGTAAAAATAAAAATAAAGACGGATTTGGGTCCTGCAGCTCTGGAGTCAGAGATACACAAACAGTTACTGACATGTAATGTAAACATATCGGGGGAGAGATGAGTTGTATAACAGTTGCTTTAATCTCCTCCAGACATATTTAAATTAACAAAAATAGTACTAATAGTAGCGTGAGAGAGAAAATGGGGGAGAAAGAAGAGGTGGGCAGGAAAAAGGGGTAGCGAAGAGAGAAGGGGGAGAGGAAAAGTGAGAGAGAGGAGATAAGCAGAGTGTAAGGTGGCGTGCCCGGTCTAGGGCGACATCCGGGGGTGGATGTCGCCTGTCTCTTCTGATGGTCAACACAACTCTAACTATAAGATTTCTCAAACAGGAAGGTTTTAAGTATAACTAAATGTAGAGAGGGTGTGTGCCTCCCTGACACAAACTAGGATCTCGTTCCAGAGGAGAGGAGTGTGGTGGGTGAAGGCTCTTCCTCCTGTTCTACGTTTACAGACTCTGGGAACCACAAGTACTCCTGCGTTTACAGAGTGAAGCGATCTATTAGGATAACATGGAACTATGAGCTCTGTAAGATATGACGGAGCCCGATTATTAAGGGCTTTTGTAGGTGAGGAGCAGGATTTTGAATTCAATCCCGGATTTTACAGGAAGCCAATGTAGAGATGCTAACACTGGAGAAATATGATATATTTTTATAGTTCCTGCCAGAACTCGTGCTGCAGCATTTTGGATTAACTGGAGGATTTTCACAGACTTATTGGGGCATACTATCAGTAATGAATTAAAGTAGTCCAGTCTAGAACTGACAAATGCATGGACTGGTTTTTCAGCATCCTTTTCAGATAGAATGTTTCTAATGTTCTTGATATTGCGCAGGTGAAAGAAGGCTGTCCTAGAGACTTGTATTATGTGTGAGTCAAAGGACATGTCCTGGTCAAACATAACTCCTAGGTCTCTCACAGTAGAGCTGGAGGCTAAAGTAATATTGTCCGAGGTAACTATATGCTCAGATAGTATTTCTCTGAGGTGTTTAGGGCCGGGTACAATGACCTTGGTTTTGTCAGAATTTAGAAGTAAAAAGTTATTAGTCATCAGGGCCTTTATGTCTTTCAGACAGTTCTGAAGTTTGTCTACCTGGTTAGTTTCATCTGGCTTTATAGATAAACCTGGGTATCATCTGCGTAGCAATGGAAATATATGTGGTGTTTTCTTATAATATTGCTTGAAGGAAGCACATATAAAGTGAAAAGTATCGGTCCCAGTACAGAAGCTTGTTGAACTCCATGGCAAACTTTTGTAGGAATGGAAGATTTTTTTGTTAACGTTAAAAAACTGAGATCTTTCTGATAAGTAAGATTAAAACCATTCTAATGCTGTTCCTTTAATCCCAATGTGTTCTAGTCTCTGTAACAGAATCTTGTGATCCATGGTGTCAAATGCAGCACTAAGATCTGATAGGACAAGAATAGAAACTATCTGAGGCCATGAGAAGGTCTTTGGTAACCTTCAGCAGTGCTGTTTCTGTACTATGATGATGTTTTCTAAACCCTGACTGAAAGTCTTCAAGCAGACATTTCCTGTGTAAATAGTCACATAACTGGTTAGTAACAGATTTTCAAGGATTTTAGAGATAAAGGGGAGGTTTGATATGGGTCTTTAGTCAGCTAAGATATATGGGCCTAGAGTCAGCTTTTTAAGCACCTGCCACCTTAAAGGCCTTTGGTACGTAGCCTGTTAATAGAGTTAAATTGATCTGATCTAATATGGAAATGTTGATTAAAGGTAATACATCCTTAAATAGCCTTGATGGAATAGGATCTAAAAGAAAGGTTGTTGGCTTGGATGAAGTGACGTCGTCTTAGCCAGATCTATAGGGGAAAAGCAGTCCAGATGTAAATTAAGTGGTGCTGTTGGTTCTGAGGCTACTGTACTGGACAGTGTGTCTGTGTTATTAGTGGAAAGAAGCTGATTCTCTGATGGTAATAATCTTATTTGTAAAGAAGCTCATGAAATCATTGCTACTAAGAGTTGGAGGAATAGACTATTCAGTAGAGCTTTAACTATCTATCTGGCTACATTGCTGAAGAGGAACCTGGGGTTGTTTTCATTTTCCTCTATTTGTGAAGAATAATATGTGGTTCTGGCATTTCTGAGGGCTTAATTAAACTATTTTTCCAGTCTAGGTGAGAATCATCTTGATTATTGGAATGCCACTTCCTTTCTAACCTACGTGACGTCTGTTTTAAAGCACGTGTCTGTGCATTAAACCATGGAGCTATCCTCCTCTGTTTGACTCTCTTCTTTTTCAGAGGGGAGACAGTGTTGAGTGTGGTACTCAAAGAGGCTGCTCTACTATCAACAAGATAGTAAATTTGTATGGGAGTAAACCGTGAACAGTGGGCTTCAGTTTAGGCCTATGCTTCTTATTGCGGACAGTCACACAGGTTACACCAACAACCGGATATGACACAATACGTTAGTTTAGTTTAGTAGTTTAGTAGATACTTTATTTATCCCGAGGGAAATTCAGGCATCCAGCAGCATTTAAAAACATACATACATTAAACATACATCAATCCTACATAAAATAAAAATACAAAATTATATTAAATATTAAACTATAACTACAAAAACTAGCTTATGACAGTGCAAAACGGGAAAATGGATGTGCAAATGAAGGTTGAAATAAATTGTCCTTTTCTATTGTCCTCCCTGCCTTTACTAGGAGCTGTTGTACAGTCTGATGGCCAGGGGGACGAAAGAGTTTTTCAGTCTGTTGGTGGAGCTGGACTGGGACAGCAGTCGGCCACTGAACACACTCCTCTGCCTGGTGAAGGTGTTGTGCAGTGGGTGGTTGGCGTTGTCCAGTATGGACAGCAGTTTGTCCAGGGTCCTTTTTTCTGCCACTGTCACCAGAGAGTCCAGCTCTGTGCACACCACTGAGCCAGCTCTCCTCACCAGTCTGTCCAGTCGACCAGCGTCTCTCTTCTTGCTGCTTCCTCCCCAGCAGACCACAGCATTAAAGAGGACGCTGGCCACCACGGACTGGTAAAACATCTGCAACAATTTTTTGCAGATGTTGAAGGACCCCAGCCTTCTCAGGAAGTACAGACGGCTCTGCTCTTTCCTGTGTAGAGCGTCCATATTTGCTGGCCTACCATGTAACACTCTGTAGTAGCTAATGTGCTAGCTAACGCTAGGTACGTGAACAAGCTAATATAAACTGATTTACGGTAGCCTACGTTCAGAACATTGATGAGGTTGTTTTCACAAAAAGTTACACGTAATAATGTGATGCAACAGTAACTAAAAAACGTGTTATGGTCTAGCAATGTCGATAGTAGTACGTGTTAGCTTCTTACCGTTGGGAACGTCATGTTATGTACCTTGCCTGGCTTCAGTTGCTATGGTAGCCTGCGCGGGAACTGCGGGCTTTTTACATTTGGGTTTTAGTGAAATGTTTTATTAATCCAACCAATTCAGAATATAGCATTAATTGCAGGATACATAGCTGTTAGCTATATCCACTCTCCTCTCAATCCTATCGACTGCAGCTTTAATGTATTTGCATCCCTTTCAGTTTTTCAGAAGTGATTAAAGTCAAATAAAATGTATACACAACTCTGATTATGAACAGTTTTTCCTGACACAAAGCTACCTCGCCCTGTCCCTCTCATAGTAAACATGCAGCGTGCTATCCCCAGTCTCATCTCCTTGATCACCTCTTACTCTGAAATTAAGAAATAACTAATGTTTAGTCATTTGAATTAAGTGGTATGTTAGGTATTCAACCTTGCAGTCCTCTGCAAAAAAATCCCAAAACATTAATAATGTTTATGTATGTCATGGATATTTTGGCTTGACTGTTATTTTTCGAAGTGGGAGTCTATTGCTGTGCTGATTTCAGCAATATGTCTAAAAGGGGTACCAGACTTGACATATCTTAATGCCCAAACAAACTGCTGCACAGATTCCAGAAAAAAACTGAGAGCAGTTCTTGACTTGTTGTCATTTGCAGCGTTAAGGTACATGACCTAAAACACACAAATTGTACATTTTATACAATCTGCGAGAGGCTATCAAGAAAGTCTTCAGGGACTGACCAATACTAACAGCATACATACATACATTTCTTGAGTAGCCATCCACACTGCCAAAAATCACCATGTTGTACCTTGGACCAGAAAAGAAACATTGTTTTAATTAAATTCGATATTACATAGTAGTAGTAATGGTAAATATAATACATTTTTATCTTTCAAAAGAAACCATCTTAACCCACAGGAGTAGTCTATAATATGGTGACGATGATTCAAAATTCTGTGTTGACAAATTTTTTAAAAATTCTCTTGTGTAGTAAGTATTATTTTTATTATGAAAAACTATTTCAATACAATACAGTACATGCTAAGAATTAACTAATACTCATTCATGTTATATCTCACATACCTTTTTAGTTTGTGATTCTCGTCTATCTGGACAAGTGACCGTGGACCCTGAACAGAATAAGTTGGTCTCACTGTGCATCCCAGATGAGTTATTCGTGATAAAACACCAGCAGCATCGATTCTGGGCATAGATCCTTTAATTCTTTGCCACTGAACACGACGCCGTAAGTTTGTAGCAATCCTTTCACAAGTCTGAAATCCTTGCTGTGGTACCCTTGCTTTAATGGCAGCAAGTTGGTTGTCCAGTCCTTGATCAGACAAAGAAGTGTACAACGACTTTGTAGAAATGCCATGTTCTTTCATTCTCCTAAAAATTGTGCTCTGACTAACACCACGTAAATTGGCCACACATTTTATGACCAGTGGTGTCTCAAACAGGCCAGTTAGGAAATCTGAAGAGAATTCAAACTTTTGCCGTCCCTTTTCTCCTTGCTCAAGTGTGAACAGCACTGGATGTTGTTTTTTTTTTCAATGCCAGCATGCACAAGTCTGTGTAACTTTAACAGACCCTCTGTCACAGCAATGGGTATGTCCAATATTCGGGATGCTGCATCAATTAATGCCCGCCTTACACCTTACAACTTTCAAGCGATTTCAGGGTCATAGACAAAATTATCGTATGTTTTTAGTCTTCGCTCACACGGATAGTGACATTAAAATTGTCTACAACCAATAGGTGAGCTCTTTCCAGAACCAAACAGGAAGCAGAAAAGCATTTAGGGGTCGGGGAATACATGCTGCAATGTCGCATGGAGACTCTGGTGAAGCCTCAAATGCTGTGGGTTTCTAAACTACCTGGTTGCATGAACGGGAACAGAGCAGCCAGGTAGTTTCGAAACGGTGGCATTCAAGGCTTCACCGGAGACTCTGTGCGATGTTGCAGCATGTATTCTCATTATCTCCACATTCTGCGGCGTCTTCTCTTTTTCTTGTTGGCTTATATTTTCTTTGCAGACCATTGCACACACACTTGGGTACCTGGTGGCTAAAAGCTGCGACTAAAAACTCTGTGACTAATGACAAATTGTCTTTAGATGTGAGAGGGTGTCAGACTGAAGTCTTTTCAGTGTCTTCTCAAACTCGTTTATTATATGGGAGGCATAAGAGGTATTCTTGATTGCAGAAAAAATCCAAATAATCTAGGTAAATGGAAGATTGATGAAACATCCTTTGTAAGTCTTCCGGTAAGACGTTCTAATATTTGACGTCGTAGGATTTCCTAAAAGGCCAAGTAATAATTAATGTTAGCCCCAGGTCATCTTGAGCTACTAGACAGACTAAATAGTACTTGTTAAAGTTTATTTAAAATGCACTGTATTATCATGTGACTTCGAGTGATAATTTGTTTGTTTATGACCAAATATGAGGAGGGTTAGGCAGAGGAACCAGCGTGGCAGAGGAACTTCCCCTGTCGTGGAGGACCAACCAATTTGCGGCGAGGCTACGCCAATGCCGTTCCAGCGACTGAAATTATTTAGAAATGTTTTCATCCCTAAGGTCTGTAGATGATACGCACCAAATATGGAGTCGCTGGGATGAATCCTGTAGGAGTAATTTGTTATAGTATGATGTGAGAAATTGCCCCAAAGAGCACTTAATTGGTACGTGCTCGATCCAAAATGGGCGACTTCCTCAAAGAGCACCAAATTCGCACACATTAAATCCAAAATGTAACCGTTCCCCGTTAGAGAGGAACGTCCAACTTTGCGCCGAGGCCATGCCCATGCCGTTGGACTGAATGAAATACTTTTGATATCTTTTCATCACAAGGTCTCTAGATGATACTGAGCAAATATGGAGTCACTGCAATGAATTGTCTAGGAGGAGTTCGTTCAATTACTTTATTAATTTTCCATTAATATTCGACTGGGAAAAGACATCTATAAGGCCTCTCCGCTTTCAACATGGTAGCCAAGTTTCGTGAGATTCCAAGCATCCCAAGTCCATCAATCACACCATTTTAAGGAATCGGTTGCCATGGCAACGACTTTTTGAAAAAAAGCAGCAAATTCGACAGAAAATGCCAATTTCCCGTGTTCCTGTTCATCTGAGGTCATGGCTCCTAGAGGCTTTTTTATAGGTCCTGGGATGATACAGGTGCTCACCAAATTTGGTTTAGGTACATCAGAGTTAAAGGTGGTAGCATTGACTTTGAACGTTTGTAGGGGGCGCTATGGAGCACTTTTGACACAATCAGACATAAAAACATTTCAGATCGCAGAATTTGCCACTGTCAATATCTCTATGAATGTACATGAGCCTCCAAGCATTTTGAGTCCCTCAAACATATATTTGTATTTGAGATTACAGTGTCGCCACGGAAACAGCGTTTAATTTAAATTTCTAAACATGACAGAGCATGCTACTTCCGCTGTGACGTGTGGTCAATATTGACATGAAGATGTGTTGAGGGATGTAGTATTATCATGCTTGAAAATTTTGGGACAGATTGGACCACGTAGGTACATTTACAAGCCACTTCCCCTCTGACGGTGAAGGATTGGTGAGGGTTCGGCGAAGGGTCAATGTTCATCATAAATATTACAATATAACAGGGAAAACACAACAAATCCCACAATGAGCAAAGCACTTGGCGCAGTGGAGAGAAAAAAACTCCCTTTTAACAGGAAGAAATCTCTGACAGAACCAGACTCAGTTGTAGGCGGTCATCTGTCTCGACCGGTGAGGGTGAGGAGAGAAATGAGGAAGAGAGGAGAGGTGGGAGGAGAGAGGGTGAGAGAGGAGAGAAATGAGGAAGAGAGGTGGGCAGAAAGAGGGTGGGAGGAGAGACAGTAGGAGAGAAGAGAGAGAGAGAGAAGGCAGTTGTACAACCGGCGCTGTAATCTCTACCAGACTGATACTTATAATTAAAAAATACAATTATGTTGTTGTTATTATTAGTGATGATATTAATATTAATATTAATAATAACAATAATAATGACGGGTTTGGGTCCTGCAGCTCTGGGGTCAGATATACACTAGGAGAGATAGAAAACACAAACAGGGTTAGTGACATGTACTGTAAACATATCGGGGATAGGGGGGTAGTATAACAGTTGCTTTAATTTCTACCAGACTGATACTTATAATTAGTGAAAACTGATACATATAAATACAATGATGTTATTAATAATAATAATGACGGGTTTGGATCCTGCAGCTCTGGGGTCAGATCTACTAGGGAAGAGAGAAAACAGAGTTAGTGACATGTAATGTAGATACATGGGGGCAGAGAGAGAGAGAGATCGAAAAAAGTGGGAGAAGGAGAGAGATATAAAGAGAGAGAGAGAGGGAGAAGGAGAGAACGGGAGAGGGAGAAAGATGCTCATGATATAAGTTCCCCCAGCAGTCTAGGCCTATAACAGCATAATAAAGAAATGGTTTATTAAACACCTGAGCAGTTCTAACTATAAGCTTTATCAAAGAGAAAGGTTTTAAGTTTAACTTTAAATGTAGACAGGGTATCTGCCTCCCTGACACAAACTGGGAGCTGGTTCCAGAGGAGGCTCCCATTCTACTTTTACAGACTCTGGGAACCACAGAAAGTCCTGCATTTACAGAGCGAAGTGATCTATTGGGATAATATGAAACTATGAGCTCTGTAAGATATGATTGAGCTTGATTATTAAGGGCTTTGTAGGTTAGGAGCAGTATTTTGAATTCTATTCTGAATTTTACAGGAAGCCAATGCAGAGATTCTACCACTGGAGAAATATGATCTCTTTCTAGTTCCTGTCAGAACTCGTGCTGCGGGATTTTGGATTAGCTGGAGGCTTTTCACAGACTTATTGGGGCATCCTAGCAGTAATGAATTACAGTAGTCCAGTCTAGAAGTAACAAATGCATGAACTAGTTTTTCAGCATCCTTTTGAGATAGGATGTTTCTAATGTTCTTGATATTGCGCAGGTGAAAGAAGGCTGTCCTAAAGACTTGTTTTATGTGTGAGTCAAAGGACATGTCCTGGTCAAAGGTAACTCCAAGGTACTCACAGTAGAGCTGGAGGCCAAGGTAGTGCCATCCAAGGTAAATATATGATCAGATAATGTCTCTCTGAGGTGTTTAGGGCCGAGTATAATGACCTAAGTTTTTTCTGAATTTAGAAGTAAAAAATTATAAGTAATCCAGGCCTTTATGTCTTTAAGACAATCCTGAAGTTTGTCTACCTGATTAGTTTCATCTGGCTTTATAGTTAAATACAGCTGGGTATCATCAGCGTAGCAATGGAAATTGATGTGGTGTTTTCTTATAATATTGCCAAAAGGAAGCACATATAAAGTGAAAAGTATCGGTCCCAGTACAGAACCTTGTGGTACTCCATGTCTCACTTTTGTATGAATGGAAGATTTGTTATTAACGTTAACAAACTGAAATCTATCAGATAAGTAGGTCTTAAACCATTCTAGTGCTGTTCCTTTAATCCCAATGTGTTCTAGTCTCTGTAACAGAATTTTGTGATTGATGGTATCAAATGCAGCACTAAGATCTAAAAGGACGAGAATAGAAACATGTCCACTGTCTGAGGCCATGAGAAGGTCGTTGGTAACATTCAGTTGTACTATGATGTTTTCTAAAACCTGACTGAAAGTCTTCAAGCAGACTATTCCTGTGTAAATAGTCACATAACTGGTAAGCAACATTTTTTCAAGGATTTTAGAGATAAAGGGGAGGTTTGATATGGGTCTATAGTTAGCTAAGATATCTGGGTCCAGAGTCGTTTTTTTGAGCAGAGGTTTAACTACTGCCACCTTAAAGGCCTTTGGTACATAGCCTGTTAATAGAGATAAATTGATCTTATCCAATATGGAACTATTGATTAAGGGTAATAAATCCTTAAAGGGCCCATATAATGCCCCCTTTTACACACGTTACATTGGTTTTCAGGTGTGTGAACTACATGTCTTTGCCATTCCATGTCAAAAACACCTCAAGGATCAAGCCACACAGCACCCTGCTCTTTCTGTATAAACAGCCCTGTGAGACCATGGTCAATTCCAGCGTTTTCCTGCTCACTCCTCGCCCCCCTCCCTTCGTGTTCGCAAAGCTCCGCCTCGCTCCTCCCTGGGTCTGCTGCCATGACAACAGTCGCACGTAACAAGGCACATACACGACGTAGAGACCCGGGAGGCCCAGCGGACACGTTCTCCATCATTACACACAAAGCACAAGGGGCTGGGCGATAGAACGTTAACGACATCCCGGCCGTGAGTCTAGCTCCGCGTCAAGCCGGCAGTCGCGACCGAACGCCGGCAGCCGTGACCTCCACCGCAAGCCGGGAGCCGCGACCAACCGCCGGCAGCCGCGACCGACCGCCGGCAGCTGCGACCTCCGCCGCAAGCCGGGAGCTGCGACCGACCGACGGCAGCCGCGACCGAACGCAGCCGCGACCTCTGCCGCAAGCCGGGAGCCGCGACCGAATGCCGGCAGCCGCGAGGTCCGCCGGCAGCCGCGACCGAACGCCGGCAGCCGCGACCGACTGCCGGCAGCCGCGACCGACCACCGGCATCCGCGACCGACCGCCTGCAGCCGCGACCGACCGCCGGCAGCCGCGACCGAACGCCGCAAGCCAGGAGCCGCAACCTCCGCCGCAAGCCGGCAGCCGCGAGGTCCGCCGGCAGCAAGCCGGCAGCCGCGACCTCCCACCGCAAGCCGGGAGCCGCGACCAACTGCCGGCAGCCGCGACCGACCGCCGGCAGTCACGGCTGTGCGCAACCGAACGCCGTAGTTGCGCAGCAGACGCGGGGAGGAGCGAGGCGGAGCCGCGACCGACCGCCGGCAGCCGCGATCTGTTTTTCCGCACTTCAAGGGGGGAGGTGCTGCTCAGGTTGGGGGCGTGGTCGCCCCAGTAGCAGGAGTCAACTTACGTCACTTGACGCCCGGGCTGTGAATGGCTCGTTTACAGACCGTCTGCACGATCAACCCAAACCACGAATCAACGACTCGTTGTTTTCTTTTCATTCTCCGTGGGCTGGCAGACACCCCAGATAACAAAATATACGTGGAGGCAGGCTGAAAAGGTGCCTGGAGCATAATATGGCCCCTTTAAATAGCCTTGATGGAATAGGATCTAAAAGACAGTTTAAAGACTTGAATGAAGTGACAAGTGAAGTCAGCTCAGCGAGATCTATAGGGGAGAAGCATTCTAAATATGAATTAGGTGATACTATTGGTTCAGAAGCTACTGTACTGGACAGTGTGTCTGTGCTATTAGTGGGAAGAAGCTGGTAAATTTTTTCTCTGACGGTAACAATCTTATTAGTAAAGAAGGTCATGAAATCTTTGCTACTTAGAGTTGGAGGAATAGACTGTTCAGTAGAGCTTTTACTCTCTGTCAGCCTGGCTACAGTGCTGAAGAGGAACCTGTTTTTTTTTTTATTTTCTTCTATTAGTGAAGAATAATAATTGGTTCTGGCATTTCGGAGGGCTTTCTTATATGTAATTAAACAATTTTTCCAGTCTAGGTGAGAGTCATCTAGACTACTGGTACGCCCCTTCCTTTCAAACCTACGTGACGTCTGTTTTAAAGCACGTGTCTGTGCATTAAACCAATGGAGCTATCCTCCTCTGTTTGACTGTCTTCTTTTTCAGAGGGGAGACAGTGTCAAGGGTGGAACGTAGTGAGGCTGCTGCACTATCAACAACATCATCAATTTGTGTGGGAGTAAAGTTTTGATAACTATCCTGCACTGTATCGACACATGGCAGTGGAGTAAATAATGAAGGAACTTTTTCTTTGAATTTACTAACAGAGTTTTCTGATAGACACCTGCTGTAACAGAGCTTTTTTCCAAATTCACTAAAGTTAATAATGGAGAATTCAAATGTTACTAAGTAGTGATCAGACAGAGGGTTTTGAGGAAATACTATTAGACTGTCAATGTCAAACCCATATGTCAAAACAAGGTCGAGGGTGTGATTAAAACAGTGAGTGGGTTTGTTTACATGTTGAGTAAAACCAATGAGTCTATGAGCGAATTAAAGGCAGAACTAAGACTGTCGTTGGCAACATCCACATGAATGTTGAAGTCACCCACTATAATAACTTTATCAGTGCTAAGTACCAACTCAGATAAAAAGTCTGAAAATTCAGATAAAAATTCAGAGTAAGGGCCTGGTGGTCAAAATACAACGACTACAATAACTGGTTTTTGACATTTCCAGCTTGGGTAAAAGAGGCTAAGAGTTAGGCTTTCAAATGAGTTAAAACTATGTTTAAGTCGAGGGTTAAGCAATAAGTCTGCTTGGTAGATTGCTGCTACTCCTCCTCCTCGGCCTGTGGTCCAAGGAATATGAGTATTATTATAAGAGGGAGGTGTTGATTCATTTAAACTAACATTCTTCATGCTGTAGCCAGGTTTCAGTCATACAGAATAAATCAACGTGCTGATCAGTTATCAGATCATTCACTAACAAAGATTTAGATGGGAGTGACCTAATATTAAATAATCCACATTTTATTGTTCTATTTTTAGGTTCATTTATAGGCTTTGTGTTGATCTTTATGAGATTTGTGTGAATTACACCTCTTTTATTTCCCTTTGGTTTAGATAGTTGAAGTGGTCGTGGGGCAGAAACAGTTTCTATGTGGCGGCGACTGCTGTAATAGAAGCGCAGTGAAGCGTGTAAGACTGCAATTCTTTGTTTCCTGGTCCCAACTCTGAAATGTCACGGGTTTGAACGTCTAGGTAACCGAGTCAGGTTTCTACAAATGAGAGCTGCACCATCCAAAGTTGGATAAATACCGTCTCTCCGCATCAGACCAGGAATTCTCCAAAAGGTGCGCCAGTTATCTATGAAGCCCACATTGTTATCTGGACACCACCTCGACAACCAGCGGTTTATTGATGATGTACGCCTATACATGTCATCACTGTTCAAGTTGGGCAGGGGTCCAGAAAAATCTACAGAGTCCGACATTGTTCTTGCATAAGTACACACCGAATCAATATTCATCTTCATGAGCTCCGATTGGCGTAATCGGGTGTCGTTACTGCCGACGTGAATAATAATTTTACCATATCTACGTTTATCCTTAGCCAGCAGTTTTAGGTGGGATTCAACGTCGCCTGCTCTGGCCCCAGGGATACAGACTGTGGTCGCTGCTTTCGCTAACTTAACGTTCCTCAAAACAGAGTCACCAATGATCAGAGTTGTTTCCTCAGCGGATGTGTCGAGAGGGGAGAATTTCTTAGAAACGTGAAGTGGTTGGTGGTGAACCGTGGGCTTCATTTTAGGACTATGCCTCTTATTGCGGACAGCCACCCAGCCGCCCTGTCCTCCCAGCTGCGCAGGAGCTGCTGGGGGAGCTGAAGGAACTAAAGAAGCTACACTGGGGTGGCTCGGACCGGCTAGCGGGGACTGGCTAACAGTATCAGCTAACAACTTACTCTCCATGGTGCAGAGCCGCGCTTCTAACAGACTGAGCCTTGCCTCCATCCTAGCAAACAAACAACACTTACTACAAGTATCACTATCGCTAAAGGAGGCAGAGGAATAACTAAACATGGAGCAAACAAAGCATGAGACAGCAGGAGAGGAAGAAGCCATTGTTAGCTGCTAAAGCTAACTAGCTAAGCTACGGTGCGGAGCGCAGATAAGAGCGTGTCAACTGCTGTGAGTTAGCGAGCGAGTCGCTAAAAGAGGAAGAGAGCTGTGAGTGTTTAGACTAAACAAGGGAGAGTGGAGCGGATAGTTTCCCAATAGTTAGAGGAAACCGCAGTGTTAAAGAGAGACGATGAAGATGATTTCTGGGTAGATGCTGCTGTGTAGTTTATTTGTTATCTACAATCCATAATGCATTTGTTAAGTGGTGCTGAGAAGCATGTGACAGATATAAAGGGTCACCAGCAATTATGTTTGTATTTATTTATTTTTACATTCGGGACCCAGGGATTGACTGGGAGAGCACTGTACTGCAAGAAGACTCCAACGGCACAGTTGTGGTTCCTGAGATTGAGTGCCCACTGGATGAAGAAACCCTGGTAGAACTTCAGCGAACCATCAATCCTCTAGAACATTCTCAGTTACGTGGTCGTGACTTGTACATACAATTCTTGAACATGGTGCCAAACTTATTGTCTCAAGGCCTTTACATAGCAAGGTCAATATTACAGGGAAAACCCAACAAATCCCATAATGAGCAACCACTTGGCGACTGTCGATGAGAAAAAACAGTTAAACAGTCTCACCAAATGGGACTGTTTAACATTACATTTTTGAAGGGAGAGTGTGTGGACAATATTTCAGATGGTTATAAAAAAGGGTAACCTATATATATTTTTGTTATTTCACGTTATTATAATTTTCTGTTTTTATTTCATCTAACAGAATCACTGTGCTCCAGTTTCTGCAATAAGGCAATACATGGGTGAAGTGGCATCTTTACGCCACAAAGGAGAGCGTACCTAAAAGTGAGCAGCCCTGGCAAGGGTTAAACATCAGATGCGCACAGTGCATGCCATGCATTGGGCTGGACAGAAAGCATGACTGAATTGCATGTGTATTTTCAGAATGTCCAGTAAAGAAGGAAAATGAAGCTACACGGCATTTTTATTCACGTGTGCAACAGAAAGTGTCACGACCGGTTGGGAGAAATATGGGGGAGAGAGGAGAGGTCGGCAGACAGAGGGGGAGAGGAGAGACAGGAGGACAGGGGAGAGCGAGAGAGAACAGTTATACAACCGTTGCTTTGATCTCTTATAATTAATCTTATAACTACAAAAATAATACTGACACTTATAAATGCAATGATGTTATAAACAATAATAATAGTAATAATTTTGTAATAGAAGAAAAAAAAATCCTTGACCTGGATGGCTACGTCAGTGACGTGACGTCAATCTCCATTGTCCTGTCTATTTAATTCCTTTTTTCTTTTACCTGTTAAAGTAGAGAACCATTTGCTCTCATTGCCGATTTAATACATTTTTATATTTTGTAAATGTATCCTACTATTTTTTTGGTATTAGGTCCTTATAATAGCGTATTACACACTGTGATAGACTACAATGTTTTATTTTGGAACATTTGGAATGGTGGTGTGCCGTGGGATTTTTCTCATTGTCAAAAAGTCCCTTTAAACAGCCATTAAAGCCCCTACTCAAAAAGAGTTTGTGATGTGGGCCAGTTCATAAAAAGTATCCCAAATGAGGGGCCTGAGAAATACAGCGTGAAATATGAGTAATCATATTAACAGCTGCAGATACAGTAAAGTACAACAACAGCATGCATGCAACAAGTCTCTGTATCTGTAAATGGCTTTTTCTTTTTTCCTAATATCCATGCCACACATAGCGATGCCGATGTTGCTCTCTCTTAATCAGTACAAGCCTGAGACAGGGTGCAACGTTTTTACTCATAGCATGAGGTAAGCCCCAAAATCTTTTGCCTGTTAGCATCAGAGCCCATCGGAAAAGTTGTGTCAAAGTTAGAATGAGTCGTCTTAAAATGCCTTCTCAAATTATATTCTTTAGACACCAATATGCACTCTTTGCAGAGTAAACATACGGGCCTAGCACAGACAGAAGTACAAATACTTGTTTAGTCACTGTTGAATTTCCTGTTTTCTGCCTTTAGTTTTTTCAATGCAGAAAAAGACATTTTGTCTGAACTGGCGTTGCCCTACTGACACATCTTATGCAAATGAGCCGCCTGTGTTCGGCGATAAAAGGGAGGAAAACGAGGAAGAGATGGGGACGAGTAAGTACGAGGTCACACCCCAGCCCAATTTCACAACTACTCTTGGCCTACTAAGCTAACGTGCTAGCAAAAACAGAACCACAAGAGCGGAGAGCAGAAAATGCATATGATAGGGATAACTTTTATTTTTACACAAATTACCTTGTGGGCCGGACCCGGCCCGAGGGCCGCCAATTGAATAGCCCCGATCTAGAGGCTTCCCTACTAAACAATTATCTGCCCATCTCCAGTCTATGGCAGCACATTGCATTCATGTAATAAAAAATCAATCACCTGATCTTGCAATTACGAGATATTTTCTCATAATTACAAAGTAAGCTGATTTTTTTTATTACATGAATGCAATGTGCTTCCGTAACAGTTTACCATTTGTTCGCAAAATCATTCTTGAGGAATTTCTCTTCTCTCCTCTGCTTTGCAGAAACTGCAAAGATGAGTGTTCTCATGCACTTTGGGTCATCTTATCTGTGGCAGGCCGAGACAGTTTGCGAGATGACGACATAACTCTGACAGAGCGAAATACACCTACAGAGACCAGGGTTAGGCAGATTGTCTTGGGACGCCAAACACTGAACACCCTGTTTATCTGTGTTATGTTGAGCTCTCATAATAAATACTTTTGCTTCAGACATCCCGGTCTCCGTTTTCCTGATTCAACTGCATCAATTTACAACCATAGCTCAACAACAATATCCTTGACCTGTGGTGTCCCCCAGGGGTCTATCTTAGGGCCTCTATTGTTAAATATGCTCCCACTTGGACAAATCATTAAAGAGAATAAGATTTCTTATCACAGCTATGCTGATGACACCCAAATCTACTTGGCCCTCTTACCAAACGATTTTGGTCCCCTAGAATATCTCTGTCAATGTGTTGACTAAATTAACCGTTGGATGAGTCAAAATTTCCTTCAGCTGAATAAATACCAATTCCAAAACTGCAACGGTCTACTCACGAGCCTCCCTAAAAAGACCATCAAACATTTTCAGCTTGTACAAAATGCAGCTGCTAAAGTTCTTACAAAAACTAAACACACATTTTTCCTGTCCTTACACTTGCTTCCAATAAATCACAGAATTGACTTTTAATCGCTACTTCTTGTTTCCAAATCACTTAATATTATGGGACCAAACTACCTCTCACATATGTTCCAGATTTATACACCTGCTACACCTCTCACACAAGAGAAAAATCTGTTAGTAATACCTTCCGTCAGAACTGAACATGATGAAGCAGCTTTTAGCTACTAGGCTGCTAAGCTTTGGAATCAACTTCCTGATGACATCAAAGATGCTCCGACTGTAGCCTGCTTCAAAACTACACCTAAACCCAAACTTTTCTCAGATGCTTTTTGTTCGCTGATATAATGTTCAGGGATTACGCGCTGGCATAGCTGGGCAAAAGGTGGAGTTTAATTTTACTGCAATGACTGTCTTTCAGAAAGAACGAGTACTATTGGTCATAAGGCTATATTAACATTATATAGCTATTTTATGTTACTATTCTATCTTATGTACTTCTGTTCCTTTCGTTTTTACTTTCTCTCATGCCCTCTCTTTTAATGCACTTCACCTTGTAATTCAATGTATTATTTCTTGAACGGCAGCATTGACGGGTTTCTGCTGTCCTGATGTCGATGGGGAACACGTTCCACCATTGAGAAACCAGGAAAGAAATAAGATGGTAATAAGGTGAGGGATGGCTGCCCACCCGTCGTAGTGAGGGAGTAGCAAGCTATTTGGCAGAAGAAGAGCGGAGTGGACAAGCTGGGTTGTAAGGTTTGACTATGTTCTGGATGTAGGAAGGGCCTGAAGCCATTTGCAGCATAGAAGGCGAGTACCAGTGCCTTGAATTGGATTCAAGCTGTTGTGCATTGATAGGAGCAGTTTTGGCAATTAGCAAGTTATTCATAATTATCAATGATTAATATTCATAAAATTATTACTGAAATCAGTAATCGGGGCATCACCCTGTGAACAGGGACTAATTATCCAAACCTGTGATCTCAGTCTCAAAAGGGTGTTCACCTGAAATAGAAATATTTATGATATTGATATTTCAGACTGAACAGGGAAAGTCGGTGAATTCAAGCACTGACTCTGTCAACAAGCCTTCGTCACAATATACATGTAAATAACATTAGGAAACTTCTCTTTAAGGTGTAACAGAATTTATTAACAACAGTGAAATCAATTTACAACCAACAACACTTATGATAATAAATCTCTATTATGTCCTACACAAACAATCGACACAAATAACAACAATCCGCTTCTAGCGGATCTGTGGAGGTAGATATGTGCGTAAATAGACTGTGTGTGTATGGAATGTGTGCAATTATGTGTAAGTGAGTATATGAATCTGTGAATATGTGTGTGTGTGCGTGTGTCCTAAACACGTGACTATGCAAAAGATGGCGAACGAAACCACGTAGGTGACATCACGCTAGGACGATGGCGGAGGTACTTGGGCGGAGACTTTGTGTAATGGCGAATCATACACGTGTGTTTAACAAAGGGGTCGTTTCAGGAGGGAGGTTTGAATTCTAACCTGAAAGGACCACGCGCCCAAATATCTACGGCCCTGAGAGTGTGTGTGCTAGTATCAGATAGAAAAAGAGGGGGAAACCTTCAGCGGGAGTGGCAAAGCTCACGCGACCTCGAGTGAATCCCACGCCTATCTGTTATTACGAGGGGACGCGCCGCCGCGTCTCTGAATTCCCAATCAACAGATGGCGTTCTGAGTTCAACCAGGACAGCGGATTAACACTCACCAAGTCTGATCGCATCAGACAACAATAAAACGAACATTGCGAGGTAACAGAAAAGAAGTACAGAAACACTCAACAGTAATACCTGCATTGTAACAGCAAAAAGGGACTTGGCGGTCCTTAAATCACAAGCAACAATAAACACACACTTAAAAATCTGCCCAGATCTAAGATGCCTCTTACTGTGATTCCTGGGGAACAGTTTGAGTGTGAAGAAAAAGTCGTCCTCCTTGGGCGCACGTGGCGGGCTGCGGTGAGAGACGATGGCCGGGACTGTGCACACAGTCGTTAACGGCGGGGCTGTTGTCCGCGCGTCGGAGGAACCGCAGTCGACGATTGTTGAGACACGAGGGGGTTCCTTTGACTTGCTTCTCCAGGCATCGGTTGAAGAAAGTCCGGGCAGGTCGCAGCGGGCTTCAACCGGTATACCGGGGTTCTTGTGTGTATTCTTGGTGATACACAAAGTGAGGATTTCAGCTCGGCCAGTGAGTGGAGATCCTTTAAGGCCAAATTTACCGTGCACGTGGTAACTTCTGCAAAGAAGTTACAGTCTTCTCACGGATCGAAAGGGCTGAATGAGAGTCCGTTCTTCGCTCATATGGTGAGCTGGGGGGTTTACGGTAGTCCTGTAGTCCGACTGTGCTGGGCATTATGGGTAATGCAGTCTTTACCTCTGATTTCGGACAATGTTCTGTGCTTTGTCAGAGAAGAGGCTTTCTCTGCTCAGAGTCTGTATGGTGAGGAGCAACAGAGCCACCACCAGAAGCCAGTCCAGGGTGCAGATGAGCTTTGTAGCTTGGGAGAATTTTGGTAGGTTTAAGACCAACCGAGCCACTGCATTCTGGATGAGCTGCAGAGGTCGGATGGCACATGTCAGCAGACCAGCTATGAGGGAGTTGCCGTAGTCCAGAGCCATCTTGATGCCCTAAACAGTGTTGTCAATCGCTCTTCTGCTGATTGCGCCTGTGATGCCCAGGATTCCGTAGGCCTTGCTGAGGGAATGACTTGCAAACCCTCAGCAGCCCACTTCCACTGGCATGCACCTGGTCCTCCATCCATTCCTGCGGCATTCCTCCACAAGCTCCTGGTATTTTTCCCTCTTCCTCTCGTATGCCTCTTCCAACCTCTCCTCCCAGGGCATGGTTAGCTCCAGGAGGATGAGCTGTTTTGTGGCCTCAGAGGTCAAAGTAATATCCGGTCTCAATGTGGTCTGGGTCTGATTCCTACTTCAAGAAAAAGCATGATAGTTCTGACAAAATTTCAGCCAAATGTCTGATAGGAAAAAAGATTAAGTAATTACATTTTCTACCCATGAGGTCAAAGGTGTGTGTGTGTGTGTGTGTGTGTGTGTGTGTGTGTGTTTGAGCTTTTTAAACTGTGCTTCTTCTCTGGCACAATGACGGAAGGTATGGCCACTGCAGCCTCAATGCACCACTCTGCTGTGATGTGCCAGGGACTTTACTTTCTCTCTTTCCTCTGCATCAGCATCACCATAACTCTCTCTGTCCCCACTCTTTTTTAACTCTCTCTTGGAGTTTCTCAACCCCTCCCTCCTCCTCCTCTTCCCCACACACATGGGGATGTCTGAATTGGTGTACACCCTGATCAGAGTCCCTGATCTGCTGAGACCTGAGCCTAACAGGTATGTGATTAGCTGTCATGATAAGGTGAAGCCGTGCTTTTTGGAAGCACACTGGAGGAGAGTATCCGCCTGCCTGTGGACATTTGCCAACACTGGTGAAGACAGAGATGCCCCTATTTTATGAGCAAAGGGGTATGATGACATATGGTGAAAGCTTTTTGTGATTCATTAATCCTC
This sequence comes from Scophthalmus maximus, assembly GCF_022379125.1. Lineage (NCBI taxonomy): Eukaryota > Metazoa > Chordata > Actinopteri > Pleuronectiformes > Scophthalmidae > Scophthalmus > Scophthalmus maximus. The sequence goes on from NC_061524.1 coordinate 25,664,431, forward strand.
TTGGAAGACAATCCGCCAGAGCCGGATGGTTGCATCAAACTGCTTTGGAAGAAAATATAAGTGGAAAATTATATCCTGCATTTATTTTTCACTCTATACAAAACAGATTTTTTTTAAATCAAGACTGAAAGACCACTGCGCACTCCATCAAACGATTTAGCCATATGAAACTGTGAGGGACCCATGGGCTGTCAGGGTTTAGGGTTTGGTGTCCCTGCCCCTGTGATTCCAGTCAGTTCCATGATAACAGCAGTGCAGCAGAAAGACTACTCAGCCAGTGTCTGGCTTCGCCGGAGGGACAAACTGGAACACGTAAGTTCTGAATGACAGAGCTGGGAACAGATGGAGGGAGGCTGAAGCAGGGATCTAATTTGTTGGGCCCTGAGTCAATCAGATAAATTATACATTTTCAAGAGATACAAATTTGTTTGTGATAAAATATCAAATCCTTTTAATAAAGGGTTGAGCAATTGGACCAAATGAAATGAAATGGAACGGATTTAAGTAGGGAAAGAACTTATATGTTTTAGAGGCTGACTTTTTTAAGCCAAAACATGTTTGTCTCCGTATGTCTCCTATGTTGGCCTGGTGACTTGCCCGCCACTCGCCAAATGTCAGCAGGGATTGGCTCCAATCTTGCATGTTGTGGGAGATATCTTTTCATCGTGGAAGAGCATGTTGTTATAAGGCTTATAAGGTCCTCAGCAAACTTGCTGCTTGCAGGTATACAGTATTAGCATTCTACAGAGTCTTTCGAAGTGTAGAGATGTAGAATCAGAAGAGTAAGGGTGTGTGTTGAATATTTGATGCTGGATGGCAACAGTTACACACTTACTAAGCGTGCCTGTCCCCGTTCTGCATGCGTACGCACACACACACACACACACACACAAACCTGTCAAACTCTGAGTCAGTCATGAGTTTCAGGAAATGGTGTCAGACCCTGTAGGATCAGAACAGAGAATGCGTGAATGACTGAGTTTGACTAATTTAGTCAGTGACAATAAAACATAATGCACACATTTCTTGGATCAAAGAAGAACGCTGAATGATTAATTTCAGCTCATGTGCAGTGTGGTTCAGTGTGGTTACAGAGGTTGGTTTTCCAAGTTCAGGTTAGTGCATATAAGTGGATTTAATGCCATTGGTAATCTGGATAATGGGTCTATGGATTATTTTTTGTTACCTTTGTTCTACACTTTGTAGTTACAAATGACAGCTCATGTTTTACATGCTTGACTTCTCATTCACATTACGCTGTGATAAGTTTGAAATTAAAGTTTGTGTTGAGGCAGTTATTGGATGTAAGTGGTAAAGTTTGCGATGAACTTTCTTTCTTTTCTTCTTTATGTGTTCGATATCGTGTGTGACATTTCTGTGATGCCTAGTGGAAATCATTGTAATGATCATCTTATTACATAATTCATCCCCCTTTTCCTATGTGTCGTACTGTGTGAAAACATGGGCCAAAACATGAAGGAGCAAACTTTAATATTTATAGCAAGAATGCAGGCTGTAATGAAAGCATTTAAGTTTGCTAGTTGTTGACATGCCTTTAGACCAGGGGTCTGCAACCTTCACTATCAAAAGAGCAATTTTTGGCCCTTCTCCCACCAATAAAATTCATCTGGAGCTGCAAAATCTATTTGACCCTTAAAATGAATATAACACAGTATATACATTTTTATATATAGTTATACTATATACAAAATAACTATAGTTTGTTGCATTTATGAAATTATAGAACAACAAGAAGAAAACTGTTGATAGGCTGTTTTGAACTGTTATAACAAAGCAAAACACCAAACTGTAATGAAGAGGGGGGGGGAAATCACTAGCATGTGTAGGCCTACTTAGAAATAAACACAGACCTATGCAGGCCTATTTGAGTCCTTCCCTTATTTGTGGAAAATTAATAAAAAAAACGTTTCAAGATTAGACACCTGCAGGCGGCGGGCTGTAGTCATGACCACAATGTAGGATATGACGCATATTAACACAAAACACGTTATCACAGGCTTTTCTCTACGTTCATTTTGCTAAATTATTGTCGGCATTGCTACAGAATTTTATGAAATGTCATTGAGTCACAATTACAAGACTGCAAGGGCTTTTATTTTGAAACGACAATCACAACGACGGAGCGCTGGAGCGACAGGCCCCTGAGGAGAACTAGGGAGAGAGACGAGAGAGGACAGAGTAGAGTTATCGGGTTCATTTCTACTCATCTGTTCCTAAAAGATATATATATATATATATATATATTTTAAATATATGTCACGCATCAACGTAATGGTGCCTGTGTTTTGATACAAGCAAGCAATTAGCATCCATGCTAATGTCCGACCCACAGAATGAAACATGGACTGAGTTTAACAGCCAAAGGTCTGCCTGTAACAGAGCAAGCTGTGACAAGTGCAGCAAATGTGGGCCGTTTATTATCTGCAAGCCGTGTCACACCTTGAATCTGAACAAACATGTAAGCCATAAAAAAAATTTAAATAACCGATATTTATTTTCATATCTTCAGCCCTTCTGCCAGCCGCATGCGGCTCCGGTGCCGCATGTTGCTGACCCCTGCTTAAGACAGTGAATTGCTGCCATAACTACCCAATCACTCACTACAGCACAACTAGGTGTTTATCTTTAAATTCATCAATTGAAAGTTGAATTGAAGCTACTTATAAATCTTCCGGTGTCATCAGAGGCTCTGTTCCTTTTTTCTTCTCGCATGCAGTCATATTGCATGTTCATAGCATTGGCAAAAAGCCAACACATTAAAACTATTAATAAATCTCCGTCGCTGGGAGCCCTGTTACTGTGCCGGTCGGAGAAGCGACTCTTGTTCATCCTCCAAGGACTGTGACGGCACCGGTATGGTTGGGTAGCATTTTACTCCGCCTCTCCCGGTGTAAGGTATGTGATTCACTTTATTTTCTTTACTTGTATTAACTTAGCGGCTGCGTTTTGCCGCTAAGTTTTCCGTTCCGTTCTGCTTAAGTTGGTTAGTTAGCGGCGGGCTAACTATCTGTTTACGTCCTGCTGATGCTAAACTTGGTTGGTGTAGGCGGCGTCTGCGCCCCTTTCCCTCAGCTTACGGTTTTAAAGGCCAGTATAGTTGGCGATCATAGTTGACCTAAGCTAACTGGTGCCATATTGACTTCTGGCAATGACCTCTGCCTGATGTGCCTTGGTCCTGATCCCCTGAGGGAGGGGCTTTCTGACAACTGTGGACGACTCCTTGCCAGGTCAGTTGCTGTCAGCCCAACCTAGGCATTCAAAACATTGGGCTGAGGCTGCTGCTGGAGCTCCCCCCTCCAGGAAGAAGGTGAAATCCGGAGATAAACTTTATTCAGAAGTGAATCGATTTCCCGCCGAGATGAGGTGCCTTCTCCAAAGTTGACCCTCTGACCCAACCATGCCCATGCTGGTCCCCGAGGATGATGTTCTCTCTCTGGCAGCGTCAGCCTGTCATTTTCATGAGGATGACGGGGACAGAGCCTCCACAGCCTCGGAGCCAGGCTCCCAGTCCTCGGCCCAGCGCTCACTGAGTGAGAAGGGAGACAGCTCCATGTAGGCCATCATGCGCATGGCCCTGGATAGCCCGCAGCTGTATATACCACGGCAGGTCGAATCAGCCCCTGAGAGCGCCTTCTTCAGGCGCAGGCGGGCCCCCGCCGCCTTTGCTTTTCCCCCCTCAGTTGAATACTTGAGGGAGTTGCACGCATGTTGGAGAGATACTGGGGCTCAATCTCTAGGCTCAGCCGACGGCCAAGCCTTGGAAGCCATGCATGATGCGGCAAGATTTGGGTTGGGGCATATGCCTGCTGTTGAGCCTACCATCGCATTCCTCATCGTGTCTCCTGATGAGGCGCTGCGACTGGCTGTCAGGTGCCCTCGACCCCAATCTCGGGTCATGGAAGACCTTCTCACAATCTCACATCCACAATCTTTTATACAGGAATGAGGTGTATAAAGAAAGTGACCTTAAATGACTCCTGCTTGGCATTATATGTAAAATACAGAAGAACATTTTTTTTTTATTAAAATTTATTTGACCTTTCGGGGGGGGGGCTAAAGGTAAACCAAGATAAAAGTTGCTGGAACCTCTCTCGGACCACCACGATCATTGGTGTGGCCTTACACACTACAACCATGAGGGCCCGTCCATCCCGTCTCCGTGTGGACTACATTGTCCACTTCCTTGCCCTCCACAAAGGGGCAGGTAATGGCCATACATCATGTGCCTGCGTCTCTCATCTCTGTTCTAGAACTGCGTGCAGTGTTACTAGCTCTTAAGCACTTTTTTCCGTACCTAAGAGGAAGGCATGTGCTTGTACGGTCGGACAACACTTCCAAACCGTCTTCCATATCAACCACCAGGGTGGCACCAAGTCTGCACGGCTGCTGCAGGTGTCCAAGGACCTCCTGATGTGGGCAGCCCCCCTTTTGACCAGCCTGCGGGCAATGTATCTATCGGGGGACCGGAACCAGGTGGCAGACTTCCTTCCCATCACAAGCCTCTTCCAGGTGAGTGGCGCCTCCACCCAGACGTGGTGCAATCTGTGACCTCTTCGGCAGAGCAGAGGTGGATCTTTTTTCCTCAGAGACGTCGACCCACTGCCCCCTATGGTTCTCCCTGACAGAGATGACAAGTCCTCTGGGCCAGGATGCACTGGCTCACCCCAAGGGTCTGCTGTATGCCTTTCCACCGCTTCCTCTGATTTGGACGACACTTCAGAGAGTTCTTCAGGCGGGTCACAGGATGTTACTAGTGGCCCATTTCTGGTCAGGCAGGACATAGTGCTCTCTGCTCCACAGACTTTGTCGCAGCACGCCGTGGCGCCTCCCAGACAGGAAAGACCTACTGTCTCAACTGGGAGGTCGGATCTGGCATCCCAATCCTCAGCGCCTCCAACTGTGGGTTTGGCCACTAGAGGGCCCACACTGCTGCTGAACAGCTGCATAGACACTGTCAGGCAGACCATTATGAACGCCAGAGTGCCATGCATCCACCTGCAGTACGACAATAGGTGGAAGCTATCCTGTCATTGTTGTACAGGCCGCAGTGAGGACCCTGTACATTGCTCTGTGCCAACCATCCTGGAGTTCCTGCAGTCACTCTTGAATGACGACAGGTCTCCCTCTACCCTGAAAGTGTATGTGGATGCAATATCATGTCAACCTGCTAGTGTTGACAACGGCACAGTGGGAATTCACAATCTTGTGTCCCTCTTCCTGAGGGGGGCTCAGAGGTTGAATTCGCCAAGAGCCCCATGTTCTCCAGCATTGGGACCTGCCCTTGGTGCTGGACACTCTATGCCAGTGTAACCCAGGTTAAGGGTTATTGAAGTATTGAAGTAGTGTTTATAAAGCATTGTCAAGTTGATATGGTCAACTAGGGGTTAATGTTGTTTGTTTTGGTTTAGCTGTGTGTGTGTTTGTGTATGCCGAAGTGGCCAATCAGCGGGGCTGTAGCTGGGCCGTGAACGGCCTTTTTTGCGCTGTGCTTTCCCCGGTCTTGTTCGTTCTTTTTTCTGCTGACACCCGTGTGTAGAGGCTTTACACAGTCAGGAGCTGCCAGGAATGCTGTCTCCATTGCGTGGATTGCACATAGTTCCACTTTCTAGCGGTGAGTTGAAGTGGGGGGTTGGGACTATATAAAAAGTGGTTGTTGAGTATGGTAATGACTCAAAGTAAGGTACCGCGATCATATGCTAATGCTAACATTAGCCACGATGTTAGCGCGATGCGGCGCTATTGATGTGTTAATGTGGTCGTTAGGGATAATGAATGCTGATCGATGCTAACATGAATAGCCACAAAGCAAAGGGTAGGGGTGTTACTGAATGTATGTGGTTGATTTATGTGGAATGGGGAATTTAGCGGTGTTAACAACTGCTATTACTGGTAAAAGTTGAGGTTAATTTTTGGTGTATTTTCCCCTTGATACCAGTAGGCCTATGGTGCTAAGGGAAGATTAAGCACATGATAGTTTAATGCCTCAATGTTTTATTACTGTGACTGTAAGGTGAATTGATAATTGAATGCATGTTATGTTTGTGATAAAGCTACATTAAATATTGTAGTTATATTATTATAGTAGTTCTAAAGGGACTATGGTTCCTGACATTTCATATACTCTGTTATACAAGTTACTGATGTGACCAATGGGTTCAGATGGCTGATTTATTTGTTAAATATTATTGTTGTACAACTAAGTTGAGATATTTGAATCCTAAATATTGTTTTGTTTTAGTATATTTTATAGCAAGTATTTTGACAGGAAAGCAACTTAAAGAAACCCTATGACCTTGTTTATTAGGTCAGGTTTTGTATGTGGAGGATTTTCACGATAATGATCCAGATGAGATGTTCCAGGATATCAGCAGTTTCCAGTGAACTGGAATGGCGAGCTACCTATTGACTTCCTAAGGAGAGAGAAAGATCTACCCACACAGTCCCTGCCAAGGCTCGGAGGACTGTTTCTCACTGTACAACTGGTGCGGTTTTCACACATTTTTCGCACTTCACCAGGTGGACCTCATCCGGACAAGTACTCACACACATTGGGCCCCAACGATATTTCATTTGTGTGCACACTTTATTATTTTCATATTTTATTTTGGGTATTTGCAATACTGTGCTTGCATTTCAACATTCATCTTGTATTTGCAACACAATGAAAGAAAACATTTATTTTACACTATAATACATTTGCTTAAAAACAGTAAGTTTTGTTGTCTTATTTCATCACTGTCGTTCAGTTGTCAAGGCTCTAGTCAAACCAAAAAGTCTTCTGATACTAGCCTATGTTAATTTGGGATCTCATCAATAATTACACCAGACAGGTGTTACACCAGCCTCATTTTGGGCCCTTGGCGCGGGCAGAGCTGAAATGGGTCTAAGTCATCCAGGCCTGAAGTTTGTTTACATGATTAGTTTCATCTGGCTTTATAGATAAATACAGCTGGGGATCATCTGCGTAGCAATGGAAATTCATGTGGTGTTTTCTTATAATATTGCCTAAAGGATGCATATATAAAGTGAAAAGTATCGGTCCCTGCACAGAACCTTGTGGAACTCCATGACTAATTTTTGTATTAATGGAAGATTTGTTGTTAGTGTCATGATCTTGTGTTCTCATTTCCTGTTTTATTTTGAATTACTTCATTGTGTTGTTTCACTTCCTGTCCTCTGTCTAGTTTCTGGTGTCTTGTTTTTTCCTGTGTCTCCTGCCCCTGTGATTGTCTGCACCTGTTCCTAATGTGTCTCACCTGTGTTCTAATTGCCCTGCCCTCCTTGTGTGTATTTAGTCTCTGTGCTTCCCTTTGTCTGTTGTTGGATCGTCTGTTTTTTCATGTTGTCTGGCCCGGTCTGGCCCTGTCTGTTCCTGCCTGTTCCTGCCTGTTCCTGCTCTTTGCTGTCTGTTTCTGCATTTTTCCCCCGGTTTGTTTCTGCATTTTCCCCCCTGGTTCCTGTCTGTTCCTGCCTGTTCCTGCTCTTTGCTGTCTGTTTCTGCATTTTTCCCCCTGGGTCCAGTGTTTGGATTGCCTTTGTTTGCTGCATTTTGTGGACACCTTTAGTTGTATGCTGGTTTTTGTTTTATTATAAAATATTCTGTTTCCCTACATCTGCATTTGGGTCCTGCTTTCTGCTCAGACGTGACAGAACGATCCAACCTCAAAATGGACCCAGCAGGTGATTTCTTTGATTTAGATCTTCGTGAATTAATTTACACCCTGACTTGTATTCATGGACAATTTAATAGAGAGATGGGATGGGAATACAAGGAGGGGTGTCTGCGCATGGCACGCAGGGAAGTTTCCCAGAGGCCCTGGTTGAAGTGTTCGTTGCCTGGCTGGCTCAAGGACTTTTTGAATTCTCCGGACCCCCACCCAGTCTTCCAGTGTGCCTTCCAGCCAGCACCCCAGTTGGCTAGCATCAGGCCTGCTAGCATCCAGCCAGCACCCCAGTTGACTAGCATCAGGCCTGCTAACATCCAGCCAGGACCCCAATTGGCTAGCATCAGGCCTGCTAACATCCAGCCAGCCTCCCAGTGTGCCATCCAGCCAGCACCCCAGGTGGCTAGCGTCAGGCCTGCTAGCATCAGGGTTCCGAGGGTACAGCCGGTCTCCACGTCGTCAGTCGGAGGACCAATCGACACGTTCCCCGTCGTTGGTTCGGCCGACGTCTGCTCCTCCTCGGTGCCAGTCGGAGGACCAATCGACACTTTCCCTGTCGGTGGTTCAGCCGACGTCTGCTCCTCCTCGTCCTCAGTTGGTAGGGGAAAGAGTGGCGTTTCAGTTGAGGAGCTTTTTGACATAATACGAGAACTCCAGGGATTTTTGGATGATTCGGCTCGAGCTAAGAACAGGCCAACAATGTCGGCAGGCCTGCGGCTTGCTTGCCTCCAGCCGTCCTCCACATCTTCAGTCAATGGGCCGATCAACACGTTACTTGTCGGTGGTCCGGCCGACGCCTGTGCCTCGTCTCCAGTCGGAGGACCAATCGACGCATCCGTCGTCGGTGGTTCGGCCGACGCCTGTTCATCATCCGTCGGAGGACCAATCGACACATCCGTCGTCGGTGGTCCGGCTGACGCCTGTTCCTCGTCTTCAGTCGGTGGACCAAGCGACGCGTTCCTCGTCGGTGGTCTGGCCAACGCCTGCCCCCTCCTCGTCTACAGTCGATGCCCCTCCTCGTCGCCAGTCGATGGACCGATCGACACGTTCTTTGTTGGTGGTCTGGTCGACGTCTGCTACTCCTCGTCTTCAGGCGATGGACCGATCGACGCGTTCTCCGTTGGTGGTCCAGTTGACGTCTGCTCCTCGTCCCCAGTCGATGGACCGATCGACACGTTCATCGTCGGTGGTCCGGCCGAGCTCTGCCCCTTTACGTCGGCAGTCGATGGACCGATCGACGCGTTCCTCGTCGGTGGTCCAGTCGACGCCAGCTCCTCGTCCCAAGTCGATGGACCAATCGACACGTTCATCGTCGGTGGTCCGGTCGACATCTGCTCATCCTCGTCGCCCGTCGGAGGACCAATCGACGCGTCCGTCGTCTGTGGTCCGGTCGACATCAGCTCCTCCTCCTCGCCCGTCGGTGGTCCGGCCGACGCCTACTCCTCCTCGCCCGTCGGAGGACCGATCGATGCGTTCCTCGTCGGTGGTCCGGTCGACGCCTACTCCTCCTCGCCCGTCGGAGGACCAATCGATGCATTCCTCGTCGGTGGTCCGGTCGACGCCTGCTCCTCGTCCCCAGTCGATGGACCTATCGACGCGTCCGTCGTCGGTGGTCCGGTCGACATCTGCTCCTCCTCGTCGCCCGTCGGAGGACCGATCGTCACGTTCCCCGTCGGTGGTCTGGCCAACGCCTGCTCCTCGTCCCCAGTCGTCAGGCTGATCGACATGTTCCCTCGGCAGTGGTCCGACCGGCGCCTGCTCCTTGTTCCTCGTCGGTGGTCCGACCAAGGCCTGCTCCATGTCCCCGGTCGGTGGGCCGATCGACGCGTCCCTCGTCGGTGGTCCGATTGTCACCTGCTCCACGTCCCCGGATGGGGGGGCCGATCGACGCGTCCCTCGTCGGTGGTCCAACCGTCGCTTGCTCCATGTCCCTCGTCGGTGGTCCAGCCGAACTCTGCTACTTCTCGCCAGTCGGTGGGCCGATCGACGCGTCCCTCGTCGGTGGTCCCCCGGAACTGTCGTACCTGCCTGCAAGGCCTCTTGGCGTTCCCCCAGAACTGTCGTGCCTGCCTGCAAGGCCTCTTGGCCGTCTCCCAGAACTGTTGTGCCTGCCTGCAAGGCCTCCGGGCCTTCCCCCAGAACTGTCGTGCCTGCCTGCAAGGCCTCTTGGCCGTCCCCCAGAACTGTCGTGCCTGCCTGCAAGGCCACCGGGCCTTCCCCCAGAACTGCTACGCCTGCATGGCCGGCCTCTGGGCCTTCCCCCAGAACTGCTACGCCCGCATGCCAGGCCTCCGGGCCGTCCCCCAGAGCTCCTACGCCTGCTGAAACCCCCCAGCAAAACCCCTGTCCAGTTCCCCAGTGACAGTTTTTTTCAGTCCATCCTGGCCCCCTTCCATCCATGTCTTGTTTTTTCCTGTGTCTCCTGCCCCTGTGATTGTCTGCACCTGTTCCTAATGTGTCTCACCTGTGTTCTAATTGCCCTGCCCTCCTTGTGTGTATTTAGTCTCTGTGCTTCCCTTTGTCTGTTGTTGGATCGTCTGTTTTTTCATGTTGTCTGGCCCGGTCTGTTCCTGTCTGTTCCTGCTCTTTGCTGTCTGTTTCTGCATTTTTCCCCCGGTTTGTTTCTGCATTTTTCCCCCTGGTTCCTGTCTGTTCCTGCCTGTTCCTGCTCTTTGCTGTCTGTTTCTGCATTTTTCCCCCTGGCTCCAGTGTTTGGATTGCCTTTGTAAGCTGCATTTTGTGGACACCTTTAGTTGTATGCTGGTTTTTGTTTTATTATTAAATATTCTGTTTCCCTACATCTGCATTTGGGTCCTGCTTTCTGCTCAGACGTGACAGTTAGTGTTAACAAACTGAGATCTTTCTGATAAGAATTAAACCTTTAAAGTCCTGTTCCTTTAATCCCAATGTGTTCTAGTCTCTGTAACAGCATCTTGTGATCAATGTGGTCAAATGCAGCACTAAGATCTGATAGGACAAGAATAGAAACATGTCCACTATCTGAGGCCATGAGAAGGTCTTTGGTAAGCTTCAGCAGTGCTGTTTCTGTACTATGATGATTTTTTCTAAACCCTAACTGATAGTCTTCAAGCAGACATTTCCTGTGTAAATAGTCACATAACTGGTTAGCAACAGTTAGCTAAGATATATGGGTCTAGAGTCGTTTTTTTGAGCAGAGGTTTAACTACTGCCAACTTAAAGGCCTTTGGTACATAGCCTGTTAATAGAGATAAATTGATCTGATCTAATATGGAACTACTGATTAAAGGTAAAACATACTTAAATAGCCTTGATGAAATAGGATCTAAAAGACAGGTTAATGGCTTGGATGAAGTGATCAGCGAAGTCAGCTCAGCCAGATCTATAAGGGAAAAGCAATCTACTGTAAATTTAAATTATGCAATACTGTTGGTTCTGAGGCTACTGTACTGGACAGTGTGTCTGTGCTATTAGTGGGAAGAAGCTGATAATTTTTTTCCCTGATGGTAATTATCATTTGTAAAGATGTTATGTTTTTGGGATGTATTGTGTTTGGCTTCTGTTTTTCTCCTGTTCTCCCCCTCCCTTTTTGTTTCTCCTTTCGCAGTGTGTGTGCGGCAGGAGGCGGGGCTTGCTCTCTCTCTGCTCCACGGCTGGAGCTCATGATACACACCTGGCATCAATAACCTATATCACTGCTCTCCATAACTACCTGGTCATGACTCCACTCCTGCGCCAGATAATTCCTTGTCGTGTGGTTGTGCACCAGCAAACTTTGATCTTGAGTGTTTTGGGTAGATGGCGTTGTTTGTCTCTGTTGTTGTTTTTCTAAAAATTGTCAAATTTTTCCTTTTTGTACTTTTTTCAGTTTGCGCTCCGCTGCCATACAGAGACGCTGTGTATTTTCCTCGAGCCAGCCTGCTTCCTGCCATTGCCACCAGATGATATTTTTGTGGAAAACCTTTTGTTATTAAATCATGTTGAACTCTACTTAGCCTGTCTCCGAATCAGTTCGTCCAACACTTTTTGACTAAACCGTGACAAAAGAAGCTCATTGAATCATTGCTTGTAAGAGTTTGAGGAATAGTCTGTTCAGTAGAGCTTCTACTCTCTGTCAGCCTGGTTACAGTGATGACAAGGAACCTGGGGTTGTTTTTATTTTCCTCTTTTAGTGAAGAATAATATGTGGTTCTGGCATTTTGAAGGACTTTCTTATATATATATATATTTCCAGTCTAGGTGAGAATCATCTTGATTATTGGAACATGTTTGTGCATTGAGCTATCCTCCTCTGTTTGACTGTCTTCTTTTTCAGAGGGGCGCCAGTGTCGAGTGTGGAACGTAGTGAGGCTGCTGCACTATTAACAACATCAATTTGTGTGGGAGTAAAGTTTTGATAATTATCCTACACTGTATCAACACATGGTAGTGGAGTAAATAACGACTGAATTTTTTCCTTGAATTTAATTACAGAGTTATCTGATAGACACCTGGTGTAATATAATTTTTCTCCAAATTCAGTAAAGTTAATAATCAAGAATTCAATTCTCTCAGGGAGAGAGCACTGGCGGAGCCAATCTCGGCCACCCCTAGCACCACATCACAGTAGTTGCCATCAATAGTTTTGATGGCTGTGGAAACATGCGGAACCTTTCTTGCACCGCTAGTACTAGGTCGGACCCTTTAGCCATGCGCACATATCCGGTATTTGAATTTAACGGCGCAAGCACACATGAATGCCTGCTACAGACCTGACCGGACCTGACACTCCGAGTGGGAATTCTAAGGAAACCAACCAAAAACAGTAAAGTATGACATCATAATAGATGTTGTTATGGTCTTCTAGTAACTGTGACTATCCCACCCATGACTATCTATTTTGCGAAGTTTAGAAGCAAGCTAACTCGGAGGAGAACATAGCAAACTGTTAGAATTGCTATATGCTATGCTTTATCTACACTATTTTTTTTGTAACTTCGGACCGATTTTCGATGTATCTAGTTAATTGCTGTTGTTGCCAGGACTTGTTATGATTGTGTCAGGTATGTACAGTATATGCTGCATTTTGGATAGGTTTATCATTTAAGAGGGGAAAAATGAAGAGGAAGGCAGATACAGCATCATTCTTCAGGGCAAGTGGCAAGAAGAAGTCAGCTGAGGCATAGAATGACATTCAGGGTGAGATGGAGAAAGAACAGGCAGACGCAGAGGGCGAGGATGAGGAGCCCCGAGTGAGCAGGAACTTAAGGGGACCTCCAGGTATACAGTATAGAGACCTGGGTACGAGGTTATCTTATTTACAATTGTCTTCAAGTGTGTCTATTCATATACAGGTTATGTTGAAAGTGCATTGTAAAACATTTCAGTAAGAATCTTCAGTACACTTTCACTAATATTATTTTCATTATTTCATTTAACCATTGTTTACTCGAGAGATCAATTGAGGGGTGACCCTCATTTGCAATGATGTTGAGTCAAAGAAATGCAAAACAAAAACAACAATACATACACAATATACAATGCAAAAACATCAAATACACTACAACTGGTAAAGAGAAAAAAAACATTTTAACATTTAGACAGAGATGTAGAATAGTAGATGTAGAGTTTATATTGTATCTGTTTAATACTGTAGAAAATGAATTATCATCTTTTGGAAATCAACAACTTAAAATCTGATGTTTTTACATTTAGATGTTTCCCAAAGGCCCCAACAAGCCAAACAATCAGAGAGTAAGAGAGAGGAGCCTCCACTGAAGAGTGCCCCAAGTGGAGTTCCAGGTAAAGCTGTTACTCATACTCTCAGCAACTATCTTCACTGATTGTCCACTAGTTTATATTGTATCTGTGAAATACTTGGATAGTGGATAGTGGATCATTACACCTTGTGGAAAATACTTTAAACACCTATAAATATTTTTTATATATATATTTAGATTCCCAAAGACAAAAGCAAGCACAACAAGCAAACCAGACGGACTCAGAGTCAGACAGCGAAAGAGAGGAGCCTCCAATGAGGAGTGGCCCAAGTGGACCTCCAGGTATACTCACTCTTTCCCACATACTGGACACTTGCATTTCACTTCAGTTTTGCCCAATCTGATACAGTGGCAATGTTAATAAACAGCCTGATAATTCATGAACAGGTATGAGTCACACCACTCACCTCAACTGGAGTAGAGATGGATGAATGGCCTCAAATATATAACGTTTTTAAGTAGACTGAAGGGTTCAGATAATCCATTCGATGTAAATTGGGATAGTTCTCCAATTAATTAGGTTATCTTGATTGTTATAAATCTCTGCTGTAGTTGAATAATTTAATTTGTATTTTTTCTTTTTTTGTTTTGTTTAAACAGACATTTCCAAATCAAGAGCCAACAGTCCAGTCCAGCCTCGCCTGAAACTCTTTCCCAGGACACTCCAGGGCGACAGGCGCAGAAACTTTCAAGCGTCGTGGTACAATATACACTCATGGCTAGAATACTCACAGACTCAAGACTCAGCATATTGCTATGCATGCAGGCATTTTGGGCTCCCAAACACAGAGACAGTGTTTACATCAGCCTTGGGATATAAGAACTGGAAAAAGGCAACATTCAGAGATGGAGGGTTTTGTGCTGTAGTGTCTTTTTGTCCATATATGGAATAAGAGGGGAATATGGGCTTACTTCTCTTCCTTTGGAATGTTATGCAAGGGGTCTTTCAAGGACCCTTACCACTCCTTTACTTGGCCTTGAAAGTTACACGTCTCACATAGCATAACTTGATTCGAAACCAGGTGTTCCTTATCAAGCCAACGATGGGCCTATAAATGTAACCCCAAAGAAGAGTCGGGAGGGTTGTCCTTTTGGCCGGACACTCTCCAAGCTCTGCAGGGCTTGAATCGATGCTGGTCTTTTTGTAATAAACCTTTATATACAATCAAGACGGTGTCGGCGGACTTCTCTTCAATACATCTTCACATCATCGCTACTTAGTATACAACAGTGCACATGCAAAGGGAGAGGGTCACACAAATGCAATGATTGCTTGGAAAGAAAATGAGAGAGCAGATAAAGCTGATGCGTTGTTAATTAGTACTCTAACTAAAGAACATCATAAGCAGATAGAGGAAAATCGTGCCTACATAAAAAGTTTAGCAGAAGTCCTACTGTTAACTGCAACCCAGAATATTTCACAGAGGGGACATAGGGAGACAGAAGATGCAGACAATAGGGGAAACTTCTTGGCTATATTGGACATGATTTCTAAACATGACCCAGTTGTTAAAAAGAAAATGACAGGGCCTTGCAATGCAAAATATACAAGCCACCAAATTCAAAATGAAATTTTGGATACATTAGCTGAAATGGTACGCTCTTCCATCATAAACGAAGTCAAGGAGAGTGAAGTATTTTCCCTTATGGCAGATGAAACTAAAGACCTTAAAAAAAAGGAGCAGATCTGTTTAGTGCTAAGATATTATTATGCAGGAACCGTAAAAGAGAGCTTTTTGCACTTTGAATCTGCAGACCGCCTAGATGCTGCAGGCCTGACAGATAAAATAATACAGGTACTTGAGAGATGTGGCTTGGAATACAAAAGTAACCTGATCGGGCAATCATATGATGGGGCTTCTGTCATGAGTGGCAAGCACTCTGGCATTCAGGCTCGTATTAAAGAGGTGGCAAAACAGGCCTTTTATGTACATTGCCCATTGTCTTAATCTGGTTCTTGTGGACACAGTTAAAGCAGTCCCACAAGCTGAATGTTTTTTTGCATTGTTGCAGAGACTCTATGTATTTGTGTCTGGTTCTTACATTCACAGCAAGTGGCTTAACATACAGAAAGAAATGTATCCTGGAGCACCCAGAGAGCTTCAGCGATTGAGTGAAATAAGGTGGGCTTGCCAGCCTATAGCTTGCCACACTGTGCTTGATAGACTACCTGCCATCATGCATCTCCTTGAAGAAGTGGCTTCAGAAAACAGTGGAGATAGAAGCATTGATGCACGAGGCCTGGTCGCTCAATTTGACCTGCAGTTCATTGGACTTTTGGTGATATGCAATAAGGTTTTTGGTGATGCAAGGTGTCTCTCTGAGATTCTACAGTCTCCCTCTCTGGATTTATGCTCAGCTGTGGATCTAGTTCAAGCCCTTGTACAAAGTTTTCAAACTTACAGGGATGAATCCTACTTTGAAGGACTCTGGAGAGAAATCGCAAAATACTGCTGAAAAATGTGATGTAGAGGTGGAACCTACTTCAAAAAGAAAGACAAAACAGAGCCGAAGGCTAGATGGACATACTGTCATGTCGTCAACAGGTGAGCGCTCTAAGCAGACTATGGAAACTTTCCGTACCAGAATATTCTACGCTGTGCTTGATACCATGCTCAGTGAGCTAAACAGACGATTTGCTAAACCAAATTGTGAAATAATGTTGGGAATCCAAGCCTTAAATCCTTCAAGCAATACATTTTGCCAAGAGGAAGCTCTATTTGCATTTGCTTCTATTTATGAATGCAACACAGATGACCTCAAACATGAGGTATACCAAATGAAAAGAATCCTAGAGAGAAAAGTTAAATCTGGCATACAGAAGCCCTCTAGCATAGTAGAACTCACTAAAATCATTGAACCTTTTAAAGAGGTATTCCATGAGCTCTTCAGGTTATGTAAAATTGCTATTGCCATACTAGTCAGCACTGCCTCCTGTGAACGCAGCTTTTCCACACTCAAGTTGATTAAGACACACTTGAGATCCACTATGGATGATGATCGACTGAGCAGTCTGGGTATTTTAAGTGTGGAGTCCAGACGAGCAAAGTCCCTGGACTTGAATGAATTTGTTAAACAATTTGCTGCAAACCACAATAATCGCAGAATACGGCTGTTATGAACTGAGCGTGTAGACTTAGAATAGCATTTTAAGTGATGATGTAAATAGTGTGAATAATGCATTTAGAAGTTCTGCTTTACAAGATACCATATAAATAATTTCCAAGGCCTTCGAGGCAGTTTTTTTTTTAAGAGGCACTTGGACCTTGTATTAAAACTTCAACCCAGCCTTTTTGGAAATGTAATACCCTCCAGTGAGAAACTAATCCTCCAGAGTCCGCCTAATACCCATTGTGAAGATGACGTTTGTTATTGTGTTTGATCAATACAGTCATCAGGGTTTCAGTCATGTAACAGTAGAACTGTACTGTATGTTATACTTGTTAGAATTTCACATTATATCCATATTGTGATCAGACCTTGATTAAAAAAAACATTACACTTCGTATTTTGCGTCCTTGTGTTGTATCCCTGATGATACACAGAATTAACTTGTGCAGCTCGTAATAATGTTGAGATGTTTGCTGTAGTTGTGTTAAAAAGCTCTGCATCTCCTGGTGACACACATGCTTGCCACCCAAAAATGATCACTGGCCCCATCCTTGCCACCCCACTGAAAATTTCCTGGCTCCGCCACTGGGAGAGAGCTGTGAGTGTTAAGACCAGGGGTCTCCAAACTTTCTTAATCTGAGAGCTACTTTGAAAAAATTAAAGTGGTCGAGAACCACTTGCATCACATCGCTTACATTTATATACATAGCACACATCAGCTGAATTAAGCTACTGTTTGTAAATGTGTGAAATGGCCATACACAAAGACCCTGTAGGGGATCCGGGGGATGTTCCATTAAATCCATCAATCTGGTGAACTTTGACAACAATTTAGGCCTGTGGTCCAATTAATATCCTTACAACCTGTGTGTTGTATGAACACTGACCCCCAACAACAAACAATTACAAAATAGGGGGGGAAAGTAGCTTTTGAAAATATCATTCTTTGCATAAAAACAATAGCAAAGAACAATTAACTGTAAAATTAACAGAAATAGTGAACTTGATTACCCCAGGAATTATGAGTAAAAGCAGCAATTTGTATATTTCCTCATATTTTTAAGACCTTATTCTCTCTGTATTTTGATTTTCACTATCATATGTTTTGTGTTCCTCAAAGAAATGAATTCAACTTTCAGAGGCTGCTCTGCACTGCTGGATACATCTTTCTCAATAATCTTACTAATAATTCAAGAAATCTGTCTGTCAGTGAACCATTCTTCTTATCATTCTCACACTTGGCATGTGTGTTGTTTAGGGTCCAAGAATGCATGGTGCTGAATTTTGACGCTTTAGGATACATTTTTATTAAACAGCTGATCAGCGCTTTGGCAGCCATGGTACTCATCAATGAGAGACGTTGTCAATCATGCTAATCACCACAAAGGCGAGTTGTCTCTGTGGACTGAGCCCTGAACAGGGCACTTCAGCCCCGCGGATCCCACAACGTCTCCTCTCTCGCTTGGGTCTCTCTCCTTGCCCGGTCTTGCACGTCCTCGTGATGCTGGGAGGGGGGGCTCACACTGGTCTCGCTCGCTTCTGTTGTGCATGAGCACCGTAGGTAGATGAGAACTGTGGCCTGCATGTTATATCAGAAGCCTGAGTCCTTAGGAAGCGCCACGGCTCCCGCCTCGCCGCATCAGAGGATGGACCACACACTCTTGTTCCCCCGCCAAGGAGAACAGTAAGTGTGACAGGTATGTATTTAGGACCAAAAGGCAGCACTCGATAATTCAGGTGTAGTTGGTAATGACCTTTATTTATGCCACACACAGGAATCACAGCAGTTAAGCAGCATGGGAGAAAGTTCAGAGCAGGCGGCAGGCAACGAGTATCTGGAACCTCCCATGTGAGTCACGGAGTCGACTCAGCCAAGTCGAACGGGAGTACACGTGGCAAAAGTTCAGACGAGGAATCGCCGTACTCACTGAGCAGCTCCGGGTACAGCGAGGGTTCCATTCGGGGACAGGCAGGAGACGTAGTCAGGGGAGCAGGGGGATCGAAACCAGAATAGCCGATCACCGGAGCAGACAAACCAGAGAGGGGCAGGCGAGAGGGAGAGTCCAGTCCAGTCGGGGGTCGAAGAGCCGTAGCAGGGATTCACCAAACAGTCCAGGGGAGAGGCAGACAGAAACCAGGAGGGACGGAACGAAGCTCGTGGTCCCCTCCGGGGAAGCGACGAGACGGGTAAGTCAGAGGCAAGCAGGGTCAATACCAGGAAAGCAGTCCGAAAAACCCTGGAGAGTCTTGCATTAGTACAAAGAACAATCTGGCAGTGAGTGCATGGTGGAGAGCCATATATGTAGTGGGTTGATTGCTGATCAGAGGCAGCTGCGGCAACAGGTGAGTGGAGTTGGCCTGATGAGGAGGGAGTGGCTAGCAGACAGGTGAGGAGGAGGAGGGGCCGGTGGAAAAGTACTGGGAGCATGAGATGACTGGGGTGAGGAAAATGCAGACTGTGACAGTAAGTGGCTATTTATGTGTGTTTCTTGTTAGTGTCACATGTTTAAAGGTAGCCGCCGTTTAACTTGAGGTCTCACGCCCCACCTTTCTCTGGCCCCATCTTGTTCCTCATCCCCTTTTCAGGGGCACACGCATGTGCGTGCACACACACACACTCTTGTTTGTTGTCGTCTTTTCATATGATGATCATATGATATATGATTGGTGGCTTAGCTTATAATAGACATTTGTTGATAAAAAGTAGTATTGAGTATTGATTGTACATTGATATTGCTAAAGTTAATAAATGCTGTTTTACTTTAAAGAGAAGATGTTTTGTGTTACTTGCATGTACATTGTGATAAAGGCTGGTTGACAGAATCAGCGTTCGGATTCACACCTTCAGTTCACTCCATAAATGCTCATATCTACCAGATATAAAAATTTTGAGTGAACACCTTTAATTCTTGAGACTGAAATTGACTATTTGGTTATTGGTCGCGGTTGTTAATAACATTGATTAATAAGCTCTACTGATTTTCATAGTTCATAATTATCTTTGATAATTATTAATTATGGCTGATTATCAAATTAGCCCAAACCACTGCACAACATAATGGTGCCACCCGCGTGAGGCCGGATGTCATTTTGTTCTGACATATGGAGCCACCGTGTGAGAACGGACATCATTTGCCAGTACAAATGACAACCGGTGCAAAACTCTGAAAAGATCAGCTTTATTGCCATATGTACATGCATAATAACCTGATATTAATAATTTTGAATTATTAATGTTTTCCCAAAAGATATTTTCAGAATTGATCTTTATGCTTCTCATGCTACTTTCCAAGCAGACATGTAGTTTGATTTGAGGTTCACTTACAGTGTGTAATTTGTAGTTAGTAGATTCATGGTGAATTGTTTTAAACTTGCAAACACATCACTAATTTGTTTGGAGCCTGATGTTCATAACTCTATAGTTGCAGGTTTGAACCCCCTGCTCACCTAATTACCATTCCAACAGTATAGTTTTTAGAGCAAACAACTAGCATAGTACAGCAGCTTGTAAGCCACAGGTTGAAGCCTTCACCTGTGCACTTGTGTCAGCACCACTGCTGTCATTGCTCACAACAGACCCACTGGGCAGGGCGAATTCACTAGGCAGTGAAATGATTCCCCAAACACCCCAGGTGGGCAGAGCTGAGGCTCCTCTGAGACCAAGCGACACAGACCTAGAGGATGTGGTTGCCACTCTCCTCCTCCTCCTTTCACTAAGAGGACCAGATAACCTCCACAGCTTTGAGGTTAACACCTGCTAAAGCGCATTACAGGAACCAGTTGGGCAGGCCAACAACCCGGGCAGGAAGCCAGAGAGCTCAGACCCGGACCTGGTGAGTATAACACAGCTCACCCAGATGCAGCACAGCGAGCAAGCTTTGCACAAACATCTCAGCCTGCAACCAGAAGTCCAGCATTAGATTACTTTGGTGAAAGAGCATCACACGAATCTGGATGAGCAGATCCAGGCACCTCAGCCGAGAGCTGAGGGTGACCCTGAAGAAGGCCAGACCAGTCAGGTAAGTATCGCTGCCTGCACGGCCATTCAGGAATCAAGTGTCCCTGATCTTGAAGAGATCTCCTCTTCCGGCCATACCAGCCGACATCTGCTCCATGATGCCCTCCAGCCAATTCAGCAGATGAACCTAGGTTATCAGGAGACAGACGCTAGTAGCCCAGCGACCCCTGTCGGGGCAGTCTCTTATTTCGTCACTTCAGACGACCACCAAGCATCTCCATCGGCCTGCTTGATTGAACTGAGCAAATCCGGAGTCTCTGACAACCCAGATGGTCTGTGGCTAGATAGACGTGACATCTTGTGCACACGACAGCTCGAGTCCCTCGCAAGATATGACATGCAGTCTCTTAAACCCCACTGAGAGACATGCGCAGCTAGCATGCGTACTGCCAGAGGATATGAAGGCAATGCCAATATCCTAGTTCCAGGGAACTTAGTGCTCCATGATGATGAAAGGCCACGTGTTAAGTTCAGTGGCAAAACCGAACCCCAAAGGTGCCGGCATCCTCGCCAACAGAGCGGGCAGCACAGCCAGGGGGGTGATGACCCAATCCACCCCATGTCTGCAGGACCTCCATCAGCCAAAGAGGGTAGGGTTGTGACACATGTTAAGGGGATGTCTCATCCAAGATGTCTGACAGAGACAGCAAAGCCAAAGCAGCTTGACGTTCTTCTTCCAGAACCTGATCCTGGTTCTGACTTCTTGCCGCCTGTGAATCCACAGCTGCTGCAGCATGACAATCGTCAATCTGTCTTGACCACAAGCTTTTCCCTCATTCGCTGAGAAACACACTCGGCGCTGTACTGCCCCCATGTGGTCAGAGGCATACACATAGCTGTGACACAGCTCACTTGAACCTGGTGCTAAAACCACCATAGTTGCAGGTTCCTGAAATTCCTGATAAGATAGGATTTAGCAAATCTTCAGCAGTACACTGCCGGCTTGTAAGCCACAGGTTGTAGCAACACCTGTGCATCTTTCTCTCTTTCTTGTGACCTACCACCAGAGGTCTGCGTAGCCCTAGGTAGCGCATTTACAGACAGGTAAAATAAGTCGTCATACACCCCTAGTGGCCGGATCTGTAGCTCCTTCAAGGTTATCTGACACAGAACTGCAGGCTGTGATCTTTCTCTCCTTTCCCCAAGAGAATAACCTCTTAACTAAGATCTTTGGCTGCAATGAGGAATTGCAGAGGAACCAAACGGCCCGTGGTCCGACAGACTTGAAGACCCTCCTATTTTACAGCTGTGACCAGAGAGTCACCTTGCACTGCAAACCGAGCAACCTCAACATGCAGTTAATTAGGAGATGGGCAGCTAGCATGCCAGAAACACATGCATCGCTAGAAGTGGCAAACACCTCATCAGAAGAGGGACCTACAGAACAAAGTGGGTCAAGGCCATGCCTTCCACCAGGAGCAGTCTCTCCTTCACCAGGAAGCAGCCTCCAGCCCTGAAAGGAGTCACACAGGAGTCAAACTCTGGTTCGTCACCGAGAGCCACAGAGACTCCTCCTCCAACAAGAACAATTACATGACCTGGATAAGACCCTCCAGGGTACCAGGGTCACTGTAAATGTTACTTCCTGCTTTCTATATTTTGCATGATTAGACTTTGCCAGCAGCTTCCAGACAGCATGAAATAATAAAACATGTTACTGAACAATTAGATGAATGAGTTGACCGAGAAAATTTAAAATAAAACATGAGAACCGTTCGATAACACTAACAGATTGGACCGAAGCTTCACCGTACCTGAAGGTGGGTTTTCACGGTGTCACTTTTTATTTTATTAATGTCGTTTGTGGAGGTGGTGAAATGAACTGAAATGAACTCCATCGAACTGTCAAACTCTCTGAATGTACGCGCGTATCCAGCTTGCACCACGGCCGCATTGGATTTTTCGCTGCAGTACCACGGGCTGGCCAGGGTGTCTTTTTTGATTCAAGGTTGAGCGAAGTCCCCGGGGCTTGGGTTTAACCCGGGCACGCAGACTTTGGTGCCTGTGTCTACTGCAGGAGCTAGGACTTGGCTTCTCACATTGGAGATATTGCACAGCAGGAGAAAGAATGAAAATCAGTGATTGCACTTCCCTGCGTCTCTGCGTGATTGTGGTGAACTCGCAGGTGTTCGGCCGCGGTCCGCAGAGCCTGGCGGGAGAAACTGTAGGCGAAGTGCTGAGCGACTGGACAAGCTGATATGACCAGGATCCTCCTGCCCGCATATCTGGCTGTCGCGTGTCGCAGGAGAAGCAGCTTCTCTGGACGGTGAAGGAGCGGGCGGAGCCGCAGCTGTGACTGCGCCGCCATGCGTGTCTCTCGGCATTAATTTCGGTCAGGAGCTGCAGCGGATTGAACGTCTCTCTCTCCGCGAATGAATTCCTCTGCTTCAGATCGCATGGGCTGATGATCCATAATGCAGTCGATCTATCACGGATCGGAGAACGCGAGCAGCAGGGTGAGTTGAAACGCGGACAGGAACAGCTTGATTGTTCTCTTGTGGCTAACTTGCGAAGTGTCGTGCATCAGGGCAAGAAGAGTGGGCAGGTTAAAGCAGCTTAAATAGAGCGCACATATGAGGTTTACAAATTGAATGCGTAGACAAGGATCAGCTGAGCAGTCAGCTGATGTGGGCTGGCATATAGTTCTCTACTGTCAGCTGATGTGTGCTGAACTCACTCCATGGCCTGCCTGAACTAACGCTATGCTTGATATGTCTTAAGCAGAAGTATTTACTTTCAGAGCTCAGGTTTGAGGAGATTTCAGATTCGCTGCACAGATCAACAGGTTCACAGTGTATCGAGTCACAAGATAGTCTGCTTATCTCCGGTCTCTGTAGTGTATTTAGCTTTGAGTACTGTCTTCATCTCCCCGCGACTATGACACCCTGAGAGAGACTTCAGCTGCTCTGTGATTGTTTCTGCTTTTCTGCTTGCTTGATAAGGACCTGGACAGGTGTCAGTCTTGAAACACCAAGCACTTAAAAGAAAAGTCAATAAAATATCATTGCAAACAGAAATCAAAGCACATCGAGCTCAGTTAATTTAGACCCTGTCTTAATGCACAAGCGTCCAGTTTCCTGGACAGCACCCCCGAAGTAGTGAATGTCCTTCCGACTGTAGCCAGGCATCAAGAGGGCAATCACATCAGTTTTTCTATGAAAATGATACATCATATACAGGGATCCAATGAAACATCAACAGAAAACAGATAGCATACAGGGTTCAAAAATACAATTCATCAGTAGTGAAGCTATTGTGTCGCGAAACAATGTCTAGTGAAACTATGTGTATTTAAAATGATTTCCAGGGAAATTGTGATTAATGCAATAATTAGCATGTGGTAGTGAACCTAAATACAAATCAAAGTCATTTTATTCAGATAACTCAATGCATGATATTTGAAAATCTTCTAGCAAATTCAATCAATTGGCATTGAACACTTTCCCGACAGTTCTGATGGGCACGTTGGAGCTGACCAGTGGATTTTTAAACCCCAGTAGCCGCTCTCGTCCTGAAGACGTCTTTGTTCGGGATATGTCAACATGTATTCATTATTATATTCATTTGGATCATCACATCATCAATTCTTTTTTCTGATAGTCAGGTTGCTATTAATGATTACATGCTGAATATTTACCAATTAAGGCAACTATTCAAATAATCAATTAAGGGATCCATTAATCAATTAAGTCTAGTAAAACAGTCTTCTTAATGATCATTTGAAAGTTGAATTTTACCTGCTTATAATTTAGAATGTTCATCTAAAATCATTGCATTCCCTGTCTTTCCCACTGCTGACTGTGTCTGTGTGTGTGTGTGTGTGTGGTGAGCCTCCTTTTCTTAGTGTCTGACTCACTGAAAGTCATGCCAGTGTTTTGTTTTTCGGGCATTTAAAGGAATGCAAAACATCTCCTATTGTAATTCGAAATTTACAACTTAATCTTCATCATTATTTTTGTAAGGGTATTGTCTATCTTTCTTTTCAGGCTTGATAATAATTGACAGCAATCAAACTTATTTACTGTATGAAGACTTTTCTAAAACTTAGCCCTCTCTCTTAGAAAGCATGTCATGGCTTCATCAATCAGCTGTTTACATTCTTCACAACTCTCACTCACACATTAAAACACATTCAATTTCTTGTTGCTCTGCTCGTGTGACCCAATAAACCCTGGGTTAAGTTATCCCCCCTGGTCTTTGAGCGGGTCTCTGTCATTCCCATCATGTCCTGACGATGCAGTTGAAGTGTGCTCCCATTGGCCGAGCCTCACGGGACTCCTCCTCTGTCCTGTGACGTCATCGTAATCAGAGCCACTCTGAAAAATGCTTCTTCAATATTGTGTCTGTAAAATAGCTGCGGCATAAAAAAGCAATTTATCATCTGTTTGTTTTCTAACTATTGCATAAACTACTTCTCGTTTGTAAAAACCATTGCTTATAATTTAAAGCTTTTTAACATTACATTACATTCATTTAGCAGACACTTTTGTCCAAAGCGGCTTACAATAAATGCATTCAACCATGAAGATATTACTCAAAGTGCAAGTACATAAACATTCATCAAGTAGGCAAAAAACGCTTCAAGTGCTATTTGTAATTAAGTGCAATTTTTTTATTCTTAATATAATTAATTCAGGGAGTATGGTGGAGACTGAAGAGGTGAGTTTTCAGTGTTCGACGAAAGCATTGAAGGGATTCTGCTGTCCTGATGTCAATGAGTAAACCACATGGGATTTAGATGAGTGGTGGCTGCCTGCCACTCGCAATGAGGGTGTAGCAAGCTGTTTGGCAGTAGCAGACCGGAGTGGACGGGCCGGGGTGTAAAGTTTGACCATTTTCTGGATGTAGGAGGGGCTTGAACCATTCGCAGCACGAAAGGCAAGTACCAGTGCCTTGAATCGGATTCAAGCCACCACTGGAAGCAGAGGAGCGGTGTAGTGTAGTAGAACTTGGGTAGGTTGAAGACCACCCGGGCTGCTGCATTCTGGATGAGCTGCAGAGGTCGGATGGCACATGGGTGCAGACCAGCTAGGAGGGAATTGCAGTAGTCCAGGGGTGAGATGAAAAGAGCCTGCACCAATACCTGCGTTGCCTTCTCTGTGAGGAATGTACATATCCTCCTGATGTTGTGGAGGATTAATCTACAGGAGCGGGTCGTCACTGCAATGTTGGCAGTGAAGGACAACTGGTCGTCCAGTGTCACACTAAGATTCCTCGTTTAGGTAGTCAAATTTAATGCTTCTTAAGTGACTTGTTTGTTAGTTTATTCAGTTGCAACTCTTCTTATTAATTATCACAGCAAATGGGCCTCATGCAAGAACTGTTCTTAAGCACAAGTTTGTTCTTAAACCATGGTACGAGTGATTTAGAACTTACCGCATTCACCATTTTTCGTATTTTACGATTTCTTTCGAATACGCACAGAATTGACAAGTGGTCGAGACCTTTCGTAGGAGTCACGTAAATTGCTCTGCAGTTAATCAAACCAAGTTTTTCCACTTATGAGTCATTTTTTCATCACTTTGAAGCAATTATGTATATCTTAATTAAACTAAATGTAATATTTATTTATTTATTTTCACCTCATTGTGTTAGGAATTTGTTGTTATAATATAGTTTGTTAACAGTGTTGTGCAATGGCCAGGGGAGCTCCCATCTTTGGCAGTTGGCATGCATGTGGCGCACAGGCGCACAGAGTTGCTGGCTTGACATGTCAGTTGTTTATTGTCACCTTGCAAACTATTTTCACGCCATCTACCTAAAATTCATTCAAATTAGCTTGTGACATATAGTCAACCTGCAGACGAGACAGCATCATAAGCATCATATGCACACGTGCCTGTACGGTAGTAAAGCGCACAGTTGGTGTTGTGAGGGAAGGTGATGAACCTTATCACAGCTGTGAGCTGCTTCACACACCTGAGAGGAAGTGTTAAATAATTATAACATGCTGTTAGCACCAGCTCCACCACCAGCTAAAACGTGCAACATATCCGGTTATCGCAAGTATTTTTTTCATTCATATCAGTGACGGACACCTCAGCTAGACCTCCCTGCAGTCATCGATCACCTCACTGTGGCGAGTGTTTTTCAAGCCATGAAAAACATTGATTTTCATATCGATGCATTTAGTCTTTATTTCAGTGACAGGTCGACTCAGAGTCAGTGTTAACAGATCTGCTTTAGTCCGTCACATGTCTTGCTGACGGTGCTAAAATATAGACTTTCATTCATGGATCTGTGGAAACAGAACTTCAATCTCTAAATTTGTAAACGTCTTCTTTTACTCTTTGACGCTGCTTTCAGGAAGCGAAACCTTATATGGTATTTTTGGGGCGTTGATTTTGCTAATTAGCATTCCGCAGGTACGCTCGCTCTAATACGCACAGGTGAAAATCATCTGGTTCACGCACGTAATTTACACATTTTTCTGAAGATAGAAAGCGTTTGATGAAATCGACTGAGCCTGTTCATACGAATTGATGATATAAACACATGTAGGAGAAATTTAGGATTAGAATTCGTTCATGTTCTTGCATGAGGCCCAATGTTTCAAATAAATTCTATTGGAGTTTGCAGGCAAAGGACATGCCTGACAGCGTGTTTATTTGGGCGCATGTTGGTGGGGGGTTTACCTGCCAAAGGGGTGGCCTGGCAAAAAGACACAAATGGGTTAATTAGAGATTGTAAATTGGCCATAGGTGTGAATGTGCTGTGAACGGTTGATTGTCTCTGTATTTTGGCCCTACTAGTCTGTGACCCAGACGAATTCTGGGAGCTCATTTAAATTTGGTCTGCCAGAATATGGTATGAATCCCTGGCAGAAAACTTGCTGGTCCAATCACAAACGATTATCTGATAATGGGTGGGGTTTACACCACGACACAGACAGAAGCGACTTTTGTAAACAACCAAGGCTGCTGCTAACACTCGTCACAGACATTGTGGAATCATTATTATTATTATGAGGTCTCAACCTGACTATGTAAAGTGCCTTGAGCCAATGTAGGTTGTGATTTGGCACTATAAAAACATTTGAATTGAATCATCACAGGCATCTCCTCTCTGCACACTAGTCAGTTGACATTTCCGCATCGCTTAGCAGACGTCACATGATTCATCTGCGCGCGTTGGTAACGCCTCTTGGAAATTGAAAATGAACCGAGAGGTCCCAGACTAATACGTGTTTACATAGCAGTCTGCCTACGCCAGGCTAACGATACTCTGGCGACCTGTCCAGGGTGTATCTGCATCTTGTCCAATGTCAACTGTGATTAGCTCCAGCCCTCGTGCAACCCTTAAAAGGGCAGTAAGCAATTCTAAAGCAAAACACGTTTTGTAAAAACGAATATTCCCACATGGTCACCTAGCTGTCGATTCTGTGTGCGGCCGGAAAATAAATCAGGATCTTTGGCGCAGCCCAAGCTCTGTAAATCAACAAAACAAATGGTGGAGACCACACCAACAACACTGTGAATGCAGTTTGTAAACATCACTGGTCGACACCTTAAGAGAACTGCTAGCGGGTGGCGCTACAATGCTGCGGTTTTGGCCTAGTGGTTTGCGCATCGGTCTCCCATTCCCGAGGACCAGGGTTCGTGAACTGGCCAGAACAGGAAGATCACAACCTCAACATCGAGAGACAAGCTCTCTCCAAAATCACTTGATAAAGCGGTATAGATAATGGATGGATGGATATTAAAGACACTTAAAATTGGCTTGGCTGAAAATAAACATAGTAAAACAATTGTGAAATTGCAAAGCTTAGATTGATCAAAGTGGTACCCTGGTAAGACTTTACAAAGAATCCAATACAAAATATCAGTGAAAAATGGTTAAAATCAACACATCATCTGATATGCTGCACTATACATAAGAAAATGATGAATTAAGACCTCAACTCATCGCTCAGCTCCAACCCTGAGAGCAGACAGCTGTGGAGAACCATGGAAAATAGAAATATAACTAATAACACTACACACCTTTTACAAAGAAGTCATGTCATACAAATATACTTTTTAATATTAAAAAGGTTAAGAACTTGTTTGTAAAGCCAGATAAAAAATGTTATCCCCCAAGTTGTAGTTATATATCACATACACAATTACACACATTGGATAATAAAAATGACCTAAAGACAGTTATAATACATTTTTCTTATGATTTATTGAGGATAATCTAATGTGAGTTGCGATAAAATATATCTTGAAACAGAATGATGACTAATTTAACCAGTAAACAAGTAGATTAAAATTTAACACAAATTAACCATGCCATCAAAGATTTTGGTGATTTAGTATAATCTTACTTTTCACATTATCTTCACTGTTGGAAGTCTAGGGATGTTTGCTAGCACAGCATTAAACATACTTAGTTGTATTCCACCACTGAGTTACACATTAATATGGTTTAGTAGGCTACACAAACTGAAATTAACATCTTAGCCAAATTGAGATCTAAATTACTGGCAAAGCATGGAACATGTCTAGCGTTCATTTGGCTGATGTAAAGAGTTGTCAGTGCGTACAATGACTCAGCAAGATTATGTTATATTTTGAAGTCATACTAGTGTGAATCCAGATATTTTGGCTTCATTTTGGGGAAGCTGTCATGTCATCAATCTCTCTGTCATTCACATACAGTCCATGCACCAGATGTTAAAGGGGCAATTAGCGATTTTGGAGAGAGTTTGTTTCTCAATTTGTTGTTGTTGTGATTTTACTGTACATGCCGGGGTATGAGAGTCCGACGCACTAACCCAAAACCGCAGCGTTGAAGCTCTACACTCTAGCACATCTCTAAACGTGTCAACGAGTGATGTTTACAAACTGCACTCGTGTTGTGTGGTGCGGTCCGCACCATTTTTTGGTTTTCGAATGACAGAGCCTGGGCTGAGCCGAAAGCTGGACGGTTTTCGACGGTGAGGAAATATTTGCAGATTTTTACGAAAACATGTATTGCTTTCGAAATCACTGCCCCTTTAAAGAATAATGATTTCTTCATGAGGCGTCACTGCTCTGGATCAGCAAGCATACAGGATTAACAATAGCTGTCAGCATGCCATTTATACATTGAAGTGTAGTCTTCATAAGTCCCAGAAATATCTCAGTTCATCTTGATGTGCAGCAGGATGTTGGAGGGTAAAAAAAGAACAC
Source organism: Scophthalmus maximus (assembly GCF_022379125.1). NCBI lineage: Eukaryota > Metazoa > Chordata > Actinopteri > Pleuronectiformes > Scophthalmidae > Scophthalmus > Scophthalmus maximus. The sequence continues at coordinate 25,694,138 of NC_061524.1, forward strand.
ATACAAATGCTGCTTCCAGTGTAAACTGACAATGACCAGAGCATCAACAGCTTGACCTTTTCACGAAGCCCAGCATCTGACGGCGCCCCAAGCTGGGGCTGATACCTGAAGATCGACTGTGAAATTACCTAAAACACAGAGCTAACTGTCAATATAATACAGAGCAATCTTATGCTCCGTTCTTTATGACTCCTTTCTGCTTGTGCTACAGTTATATGCTAGAATGTGTTAGAATGTCAGATTTTAGTGGCTTCATCACAATGGTAAAACTAAAAGAAATGGTGATCATTTTGGTGATATGACTTTCTGAACATTTGTTCAGAATCATTTGTCGGCGTCTATGGCTCAGGACATACAAGTTGCAAGAAAAAGTATGTGAACCCTTTGGGATTACTTGGATTTCTGCATAAATTGGTCATAAAATGTATTCTGATCTTCATCTAAGTCACAACAATAGACAAACACAGTCTGCTTAAACTAATACCGCACACAAATTATATGTTTTCATGTTTTTATTGAACACAACATGTAAACATTCACAGTGCAGGGTGGGAAAAGTATGTGAACCCCTAGGCTAATGACTTCTCCAAGAGCTAACTGAAGCCAGGAGTCAGCCAACCTGGAGTCCAATCAATGTGACGAGATTGGATGTGTTGGTTAAAGCTGCCCTGCCCTATAAAAAGCACACCAGATTTAAGTTTGCTGTTCTCAAGAAGTATTGCCTGATGTGAACCATGCCTCGCACAAAAGAGCTCTCAGAAGACCTACGATCAAGAATTGTTGACTTGCATGAAGCTGGAAAGGGTTCCAAAAGTATCTCTCTCTGTGTCCACGGTAAGACAGACTGTCTACAAATGGAGAAAGTTCAGCACTGTTGCTACTCTCCCTAGGCGTGGTCGTCCTGTAAAGATGACTGCAAGAGCACAGCGCAGAATGCTCAATGAGGTGAAGAAGAATCCTAGAATGTCAGCTAAAGACTTACAGAAATCTCTGGCACATGCTAACATTTTTGTTGACAAATCTACAATAAGTAAAACATTAAACAAGAATGGAGTTCATGGGAGGACACCACAGATGAAGCCATTGCTGTCCAAAAAAAACATTGCTGCGCAATTGAAGTTTGCAAAAGAGCACCTGGATGTTCCACAGCACTACTGGCAAAATATTCTGTGGACAGATCAAACCAAAATTGAGTTGTTTGGAAGGAACACACAACGCTATGTGTGGAGAAAAAAAGGCACAGCACACCAACATCAAAACCTCATTCCAACTGTGAAATATGATGGAGGGGGCATCATGCTTTGGGGCTGCCTCAGGGCATGGACGGATTGCTTTCATCGACGGAAAAATGAATTCCCACGTTTATCAAGACATTTTGCAGGAAAACTTAAGCCCATCTGTCCGCCAACTGAAGATCAACAGAGGGTGGGTGATGCAACAGGACAACAACCCAAAGCATAGAAGTAAATCAACAACAGAATGGTTTCAACAGAAGAAAATACGCCTTCTGGAGTGGCCCAGTCATAGTCCTGACCTTAACCCGATTGAGATGCTGTGGCATGATCTCAAGAGAGCGATTCACACCAGACATCCCAAGAATATTGCTTCACTGAAACAGTTTTGTTAGAGGAATGGTCGAAAATTCCTCCTGACCGTTGTGCAGGACTGATCTGCAACTAGAGGAAACGTTTAGTTGAGGCTATTGCTGCCAAAGGAGGGTCAACCAGTTATTAAATCCAAAGGTTCACATACTTTTCCCACCCTGCACTGTGAATGTTTACATGTTGTGTTCCATAAAAACATGAAAACACATAATTTGTGTGTGGTATTAGTTTAAACAATTTGTCTATTGTTGTGACTTAGATGAAGATCAGAACACATTTTATGACCAATTTATGCAGAAATCCGAGTAATCCCAAAGGGTTCACATACTTTTTCTTGCAACTGTAGAGTCGTTTGTCCACCAACCCAAAGGCTGGCAGTTCTCTCCCAGTTTCTGCAAGTCCACATGCCGTTGTGGCCTTGGGCAAGACACTTAACCCTAACTTGCCTCTGATGGCTCTTCCGACAGTGTATGAATATGACAGAAAAATGCGCGGTAAATAGCAGCACTGTGTAAATGGATGAATGTGACTTTTTCCTGTAAAGCGCTTTGAGTGGTCTATATGATTAGAAAAGCGCTATATAAATACAGTCCATTTGGCAAGTTGCAAAAATTATGATAAAATGTTCGCTAACAATGCATTTTATTTTTTTGATCTTGCAGTGCAAGATCCATCTTAACCAAAGTGCTATTTCTTGCCTGAATCTAACCAGACTTTTTCTAACAGGTTCTTTCATGAGGCCCTTTATCTTGTAAATACCGCTTGTGACAACCGTGATTACTGTTCAAAAAGAGTTACTGCACTCCTATTAGATTGTCAAACTAATATGATGGACAGTTTTTTTTCCTTCAAATAATGAAAATGCTTCACTTATCACACCTTGGGTGTGAACTCTCCTCCCAGCTCCAGCTACCATTGGTCACCGTTTGTCCCAGACCCCAAGGTGTAAGCAGGCTATAGAACCCAAGGGCCCCCACTCTTTCCCTCTCTGCTCGCCTCTAACTTCAAGAAGACAACATCTCTTTCTCCTACCTCCCTCAGGGGATCAAAGGCCTCTGCTCTCTGAAGATCCTGAACTCCATGCAGGCCTGCCGAGGCAGACTGCTACAACTTCCACAGGCAGTGACGCGAGAGCCTGCCAAAGGACCAACCGAGTCTGGAAAGTCTGGTTTTACATCAGTGGCAGACGCAGAGTTAGTGTTGAGCATCTAACTCTGTCGAGGACACAAAAGGACAATGAAACCACACAGCACAACTGCTGCATCTTTCTGAACACACAAACAGCATCCCAAAAGGATCTTTCTTCTTCTATTCCATGGACTTGGTAACGTAACTTGGGCATACAGCATAGCATAACGCAACACGGCTAAGCATAGGAATGTTTAACCTTGTAAGTCTACTGTATTGATTTGAGTCAATGTGTTCACTTAGTGTTATTGTTATATTTTTTCATAGATTCATTTCATGTTAGCACCCTGTGACCAACCCTCTTTTAACCTGACACTCTTTGACCTTTAGGGCCACCTACTCTGTCTACTCACACAGACGCAGACACACACACACATACTGGTTTTCATGTGGGATGGGGACCAACTTTTTGAACATCACTTTTGAACATCACATTATTACTATTATTATTATTTCTACATTAAAATGGCAATATACATCTATATCAAATATAATTTGTATAATTTTGCATAACTCACACAGATTCCCATTTGACTACTGGGGACCATGCTAGAATTATTATTATCATTATTACTATTATTATTATTTCTACATTAAAATGGCAAATTATATAGGCCTACATCTACATCAAGTCAAACATGCATTTTACCTCTCTTATCACAAGGTTGAAACACAATAAAAATGGCGGAGCATAAACAGTCGCTCCTGTGACATACTGTAAACTGCTACCTGTCTCATTATTTTTTCATAGTCAGCAAGCTGCTACCCATGATGAGACCATCCATGCCACAAACACATTAAACAATATATGGCCAAAATTCAGTGAACACCTGACTGTCACACCTATATGAGCTTGTTGGACATGGACAAAGGTGTTCAATGGGGTTGTATATGTAGCTACTACTCAGTTGCCTAACACTTAGCACCACCCTAATAAAACTAGTAATTATCTTACTGGTTTGTCATGAAACAATGACTTACATGTAGTTCCTAGTAATGAATGTCATTAGTTAAACTCCAGGAAATCAAATTCAGATTTAAATTGCAGATCTGAACTTTAATGGATAAACCTTTAAAGCAAAACAAACTAAAATTACAGTACCAGCCTGTTGGTTGGTAATCGCTGCACTAATTACGCTGCACTTTTTGTAGGCAGTAATGCGGTTATAAACATAAAATTGCAGATTCGAACTGTAATCGAAAAAAAATTTAAAACACAACAAACATAAACTACATTACCAGTCTGTTAGTTGGTAATCGCTGCACTAATTACGCTGCACTTTTCTTTTGTAGGCCGTAATGCGGTTATGAACATAAGATTTCAGGGTTTGCCAGTCTCGGTTCTTGAGAGCTTTTGGTTCAGCCCTTAAACATTTCTCACAGTCGTTCTTTGCCGGTACAACACAAGAGGTGATGAATCGTTTCATGTGCCTCTCCACGGCCTGCACTTCTGTCTGCTGCCAGGGTGTTCTTTTCTGGGTAGCTTTACCTATAAGTGAGCAGAAAAACAAAAAAATTGAAATAAATAAATAAATAAAATTAGAAGGAAGGATGTGAGCTAAAATTCCTATAAGTTCTAAATCCTGTATCAGTATATGTATATGCCAAAATCTACAGTACTAATTATGAGCATTCAACTAATGGCTGAAATTACATTTTCAGTCATATTTAGGCATATGTGAGCTAGGCTGTTGCCTAGGGCGCCACCAGCTTGAGGGCTACCAAAGATAAGGAAGACATCTTTCGTGATTAATTTCAGGCACCCAATCTACTTACGTACTAGAATAAAAAAAGAGAGATTATGTGTAAAAATTCACCTTTGGAAGAAGGTCTCACAGCACTGACTCCAGATGATACCTCATCTTCTGCTGATGGCGGTTTGTGTCTCTTCCGTGTTGGTGGGATTACATTCCCCTCTATAGGAGGAAGAGTGTCCTCTGCTGATGGTTCTATGAAAAAAACAAAAACATTTTCAATGAGATATATACTTCACATGCACTGTAAGAAAGACCATACCCAAGCAATGTGTCATTTGTTAATACAGGAACGCTTTTAATAATAAAACATTTAAGTGCATTCAACTATTAAAGTGTAAATTCTAATTGCATTACATGTATATTTGAACATTATAGAAATGATGAATGATGAATTTTTGAAGTTCTATCTACTTCACTGTCACAAAATTACATCCAATAATTACCTGATAAAAGTTAAGTTTCACCTCTCTCTGTCTGTCCACACTTCCACTCTGATCACCCAAGCGTGTGCACTTTCTATATCTCTCTCTCTTTCTCTTTGTCTCTGTCTTTTTTTAGCAAGTCAGTTAAATAATGTTTAAACATCAGTATCATTTAATACATTTCTGTTCCTGGTAGCAAAGCTAATTCACCAAAGCTGGGAAGCCTCCGCTCACACTTTTTATTTTTTGTCTGCTGATTTGAGAAAAGCATGACTCAGTGTGAAAGTCGTCTATTAACTTATTGGTAATGTTTTTTTGTGAATGAAACGTGCTCACAAACAGAGCAGAACAGTTGGTCTTATATGTTCATTTTAGTGGTGTTGCTTATGGTAATGATCATATCTCACAAACGTGCACCTCGTCTCGAACAGGTGGCATTCATCAGGTTGAAACAAGTGATTTATGACAAGTTTGTGTAGTTGAGAGAGTTTGGTTGATCTGACTTGGAACACTTGTAAGAACAAATCTCAAAGTAAAAAGTAAGAGCGATTTAGGGCAAGAATATGAAAATGTTCTTGCATGTGGCCCATGAATCTAATGAACCACCTGGCTGCCCTGAAGCTGCCTAGGTGATACATGCCCTATAGTGGCACTCAAAAGCATGAGGTAGTATCAACCATGGTGCCACAGTGGGGAAGTTAGGCTGCTGACGGCCTTTTTACAGATAGGGACTTTAACAAAACAAAGAAATTACTATCTTGTATCACTAAATTATTTTTGTGAATATCTAATAAACTTAAGCACCTATTTCTTTTTTACATTAAATTACTGACATTACATTAGTACTAGCATTAGTTATCCATCCATCCGTTATATTGTTTAATCTATACATGCCCACAGGGGCTGGAATCAGGCCCATATTTAGGCATATGTGAGCTAGGCTGTTGCCTAGGGCGCCACCAGCTTGAGGGCTGCCAAAGATAAGGAAGACATCTTTCGTGATTAATTTCAGGCACCCAATCTATTTACGTACTAGAATAAAAAAGAGAGATTATGTGTAAAAATTCACCTTTGGAAGAAGGTCTCAGCACTGACTCCAGAAGATACCTCATCTTCTGCTGATGGCGGTTTGTGTCTCTTGCGTGTTGGTGGGATTTCATTCCCCACTATAGGAGGAAGAGTCTCCTCTGCTGCTGGTTCTATGAAAAAAACAAAAACATTTTCAATGAGATATATACTTCACATGCACTGTAAGAAAGCTGACCATACCCGAGCAATGTGTCATTTGTTAATACAGGAACGCTTTTAATAATAAAACATTTAAGTGCATTCAGCTATTTAAGTGTATAAATTCTAATTGCATTACATGTACATTTGAACATTATAAAACTGATGAATGATGAATTTTTGAAGTTCTATCTACTTCACTGTCACAGAATTACATCCAATAATTACCTGATAAAAGTTAAGTTTCACCTCTCTCTGTCTGTCCACACTTCCACTCTGATCACCCAAGCGTGTGCACTTTCTATAACTCTCTCTCTTTCTCTCTGCCTTTTTTTAACAAGTCAGTTAAATTATGTTAAAACATCCGTATTATTTAATACATTTCTGTTCCTGGTAGCAAAGTCAGTTCACCAAAGCTGGGAAGCCGCCACTCACTTTGTCTGCTGATTTCAGAAAAGCATGACTCAGTGTGAAAGTCTTCTATTTATTTATTGGTAATGGTTTTGTGAATGAAACGTGCTCATAAACAGAGCAGAACAGGTGGTCTTATATGGTCATTTTAGTGGTGTGCATCTCACGAACAGGGGGCATTCATCAGGCTGAAACAAGAGATTTATGACAAGTTCGTGTAGATAAGAGAGTTTGGTCGATCTGACTTGCAAGACTTGTAAGAAAAAATCTCAAAGTAAAAGGTAAGAGAGATTTAGAACAAGAATATGAAAATGTTCTTGCATGAGGGCCAATGAATCTAATGAACTACCTGGCTGCCCTGCTACTACCTGGCTGTGATACATGCCCTATAATGGCACTCAAAAGCATGAGGTAGTATCAACCATGGTGCGACAGTGGGGAAGTAAGGCAGCTGAAGGCCTTTTTACAGATAGGGACTTTGACAAAAATAAATTACTATTTTGGATCACTAAATGATTTTGGTGAATAATATCTAATAAACGTTATTTCTTTTTGACATTAAATTACTGACTGATTACTACATACCATCAATAGTAGATGAACAGTGTCCTTCCTCATAGTTCCCCGGAAGTTTTTCTGTTGGAGACATACCAAGTACAGCTAATAAATATGATCAAACAAAAAGATGGTAGACAAAGGAAAACACCAAAAATAAAACAACATACCATCTGGACCTATCACGATTTCATCCAAGTTCTTGCCATGGAACTCAGCTAATCTTCCTTGCTCGAGTGCCATTAGAAGTTTGCTGACCTTGGCGAGTTGCAGTGTCTTCTCAGGGAGTCGATAGAACTCACGATGGATCCTAATGTCATGACCAAGAAAGTTGGCCAGCTGGTCCATATCTGTGTCTGTCATGTTCAGCACTGTTGAAAGGGTCGCAGCATGCTTTCGTAGTTTGGTGGATGTCAGCGCCTTGGGACACTTTGCACCACATGCCTTTGCAAAGCCACGGAGGCAGTCTGAACCACGGAAATGTGATTTAGCTAGGGGTCTTGCAAACATATAACTATTGTCTTTAAGAACCCCGCAAGCTTCTCTCAGCGAAACCAGGAGTTCTAATGCACACAGCATTTTTGGAGTCACAAGAATTGGAACAGGTCTACCTCGCTTTCCCCTGATGACAATCCTTGGGAAATGTCTGCAAAGTTTTTTTTCCACTTCGGAAAGTGCCCAGTCCAAATCCTGGTGGGGATCAGACACGTCTCTCGTCAAAAATGCAGACAAGGGCATGCTGGCAACCTCTCCTTCCCTGCGTCGGTTAAAGAGGATAATCTGTGCTAAACACACCTTTGCCAGGTCTACCCAGGCCTTTGTAGAAGGACTTTCAGATAATGCACTGCTGCAATCATCTTGCATTTGGTTGAGAAACTGATGCATTTTTTGAACATCCTCAGTGAAGGGCATTAGAGTGTGCACGTTCCACTTTGCTTCAGCGATGTTCCTTTGTGCTGTAGCAGATATCATCTCGTTCCACTTTTCACTGTGGACTTCTTGGAACTCACTGGCATTCCTCACAAGCTTTTGGTCGTCCGATATCAAACCCTGAGCTTTTAAGAGTTTTCTGACTTTAACTAAGGCATTCCCAAGTTTATTTGCGAGTGATGGAATTGAGAATTTGTTGGTGTCACTATCATAGCCACAAGTCATCTTGACAGCTTTGATCATCTCCAAGTAACCCTTTGGATTTATGAAGTCTTCCATTGTTTTTAAAGTGGTAACTCTCCTGGCATTATAAATCAGTCTTCCCATTTCTCACATCTTCTCACGTACACACTGTTGATTCTTTGCTGACATCCCACCTTTGTTTAACAGATGCTGCCCAAGATCAGTAATGACATGGTCCTTTTTTATTATCTCTGTGATTGGATCAGCAGTCATGGCACCGATTACTCCCCACATTTGTTTACTCACGTGTGAAGGCACAGGCCCCGTGTATGTACCCATGGACTGAATGCGGTTCTTTCCTGGTTTCAGGATGACTGATCCAGGTTGAAGCTTGCAAGTTTGCATGTGTCGCCACAGGACCTTTCTTGTAAAAAGTCCTTGGCAGTATGCACAGTGCATGAAATCCTTTCCCTGTGCTTCTTTAGTTGGTCGTTTCCATGGTACTAGTTCCCCCTTCCCTGACTCCATAACAGCAGCATTGTGAGCATAGTTGCCTCTGTTCCGGATATAATCTAGCTGTTTCTTTCTCTCCATGGAACTCTTTGGTAGGCTGAACGCTTTAGCCACATCACATTTATCATTGTGTGCATGTTCTAGATGCCTTGCCATCTTGGCATAAGGCTTACTGCAATACAAGCAATAATGTCTCTTGTCGTACACTCGATTGGTGTTTTTTTTTTGGGAACCATTAACAACTACGCTGTCAGTTGTGTCCTGACTTGAGCAGGGTTCTGCCGCTCCAGTGACTCCAGCGACAGTGAATGTAATGCTGTTGCTTTCAAAGGTCACGTGATCTGGTGTTGTGGTGTCACAGACTGGGGGACTCATTGAGCCAGAGTCATTCAATAGATCATAAAGAGACTGCCGTTCTGTCCTTAAGTTTAGTTTCAGGCTACAATCACTGTCCTCACTTTCGGAGATGGATTCTGGAACATACTCATCTGCGCTCTCTGATGTAGAATCATATAGTTCACCAGAATCTAAAAACAGAGTAATTTAGACATATACACTTTAAACTAAACACAATCCCAGTAAGTGCACTATAATATGACAATACAATCAGATTAATGAAAATGTCTGCAATGTTGAACCAGCAATTGAAAACTTACTATGATACTTTTAGTCCGTCTCAGTCTTGGTAAAAACATCTCATGTTCATTTTGGATATCTGTCACAATCTGTAAATAACAGCAACATTTGAAATCATTATAGTATTTGAAATTGCACAAATATAATTACAAAACCAGTATGAAGCGGAATCTGACCCCTAGTTTTTTAAAGTGAGGCAGATGTGAAAAAGTGTAACATGTTAAACAATGAATTTACTGAAACAAAAATAGTTATGTACTGACAGCCCTATTCTTGCATGCTTAAAACATGTTTGGGAGAGATGTTAATAATGATTCCTAAGAACAGCAATGGTCTAACAACAGGATAATCATAAGGTGTGCTGCTGGGACGTCGTAAATGTCCCATTAGAGTGTAATTTTACCAAAAGGAAAATCCCTATAAAGGTTCAAATATGTCATAAATATCCCATTATCATTAACCTTCTAGATGTATAACATTAAGCTGTCTGGCAGTTCTGATTGACAATAGATGACCATCACAATAAACCTAATTCCTTAAGTCAACTGCTTAAAAGAAAATAAAAACGGCAGAAAGACTCTAGGAGTAAAGCTTAAGTGCTGAACATGAATTTACCTGTTGATTAGTGTTCTGTGGATGGGAGAGCAAGATGGGAGCCTTCCTCAGGGTTGACATGTGCCGCATAAATGGTCATCTGTAAATATTTCACAACAAAAACATTTCAAAATATGAAAAACAATTGGTCAATATAATGTAAACACTGCATTATATTTAGTTAGACTAATACATGTTCTTAAGGACATATCTCTAAATTTAAATGCATGCAAACACACAGCAGACTTTAGAAAAAAAACATCAAATTCAACTGCAGTGATTCTTCCTGCTCCGTCAACCACGGTCTGATTTCAGACATATTGAATCAAACAACCTTTGTGGGGACATTTCAGACACCATGTAGTTGTCAGATACTTCACACACACTCTCTGCCAAATGCTGACGTAAGGTGTGTTGTGGGGACGTTATAAATGTCCCATAATAGAGTGTAATTTTACCAAAAGGAAAATCCCTATAAAGGTTCAATTCTGTCATAAATATCCCATTATCATTAGCCTTCTAGATGTATAACATTAAGCTGTGTGGCAGTTCTGATTGACAATAGATGACCATCACAATAAACCTAATTCCTTAATTCAACTGCTTAAAAGAAAATAAAAACGGCAGAAAGACTCTAGGAGTAAAGCTTAAGTGCTGAACATGAATTTACCTGTTGATTAGTGTTCTGTGGACAGGAGGCTTCATCCATCTGTGTCTCTGAAGGGAGAGCAAGGTGGGAGCCTTCCTCAGGGTTGACATATGCCGCATAAATGGTCATCTGTAAATATTTCACAACAAAAACATTTCAAAATATGAAAAACAATTGGTCAATATGATGTAAACACTGCATAATATTTAGTTAGACTAATACATTTTCTTAAGGACATATCTCTAAATTTAAATGCATGCAAAGACAGCAGACTTGAGAAAAAAAACATAAAATTCAACTGCAGTGATTCTTCCTGCTCCGTCAACCGAGGTCTGATTTCACACATATTAAATCAAACTAGCTTTGTTGGGACATTTCAGACACCATGTAGTTGTCAGATACTTTACACACACTTTCTGCCTAAACGCTGACGTAAGGTGTGTTGTGGGGACGTTATAAATGTCTCATAATAGAGTGTAATTTTACCAAAAGGAAAATCCCTGTAAAGGTTCAATTCTGTCATAAATATCCCATTATCATTAACCTTCTAGATGTATAACATTAAGCTGTCTGGCAGTTCTGATTGACAATAGATGACCATCACAATAAACCTAATTCCTTAATTCAACTGCTTAAAAGAAAATAAAAATGGCAGAAAGACTCTAGGAGTAAAGCTTAAGGGGTGAACATGAATTTACCTGTTGATTAGTGTTCTGTAGATAGGAGGCTTCATCCATCTGTGTCTCTGAAGGGAGAGCAAGATGGGAGCCTTCCTCAGGGTTGACATGTGCCGCAGAAATGGTCATCTGTAAATATTTCACAACAAAAACATTTCAAAATATGAAAAACAATTGGTCAATATGATGTCAACACTGCATAATATTTAGTTAGACTAATACATTTTCTTAAGGACATATCTCTAAATTTAAATGCATGCAAACACACAGCAGACTTGAGAAAAAAAACATCAAATTCAACTGCAGTGATTCTTCCTGCTCCGTCAACCACGGTCTGATTTCACACATATTGAATCAAAAAAACCTTTGTGGGGACATTTCAGACACCATGTAGTTGTCAGATACTTTACACACACTTTCTGCCTAAACGCTGACGTAAGGTGTGTTGTGGGGACGTCGTAAATGTCCCATAATAGAGTGTAATTTTACCAAAAGGAAAATCCCTATAAAGGTTCAATTCTGTCATAAATATTCCATTATCATTAACCTTCTAGATGTATAACATTAAGCTGTCTGGCAGTTCTGATTGACAATAGATGACCATCACAATAAACCTAATTCCTTAATTCAACTGCTTAAAAGAAAATAAAAATGGCAGAAAGACTCTAGGAGTAAAGCTTAAGTGCTGAACATGAATTTACCTGTTGATTAGTGTTCTGTGGACAGGAGGCTTCATCCATGTGTGTCTCTGAAGGGAGAGCAAGATGGGAGCCTTCCTCAGGGTTGACATGTGCCGCAGAAATGGTCATCTGTCAATATTTCACAACAAAAACATTTCAAAATATGAAAAACAATTGGTCAATACATTTTTTAATACATTTTCTTATTATATAAAGCTGTCTGTCACCATAGATCCCGATAAAAGGTTATCTGTCCTAAATATCTTAAATATATTTAAATATTAAAGAGAAATAGAGACAAATTTAATTCATTTAGTTCCACATGTTTATCCCTTCAACCACAAAGTTATTGTGAGACATTCTGCAACACTTGAATACTGTAATTGTGCCACATACTTGTGTTCTCCATGGGCAGTCTCCACCTCCATAGTCATAGGTAATTTCTTCTCCTTCACTTATATCGTTAAGGGCAAACAGACATAGGTGCGGGTTTCCATCCACATCAATTCTTTTCATCCTACAGTTTGGATGTCTATGTTCATCATTTACTAGCCGCCCAAATGAGTGATTCTCTCCCGAGGCATCAATATTTGTAAGGACGAAACAAAAGGAAAGGAAAAAAAACAATTTTACATAAATGTAAGATCTCCTCCAGTTCTTCTACAACTAATTGTTTCATTTGAGATATATGTTAACCTTTGATACAATTCAATGTATTTTCATTGCAGGATTTCACATTTTTAAATGACATATATTGATTGTGCAAGGCCCACATACTGTATGTCAAATTTCACAGACAATGTATACAACAAAATCAGAGCCTTACTTTTCTCTTTGAGCTATGTGTAACGAGTTAAATATAGTTTAGTATAGGGAGTATGGTTAAGGTGTAAATTAAAATCTTACCACCATATATTCCCTCTCCACTTGAATGCAAACATAAATGCAGCACATGATGGGTGGTAAATCCGTCTTCTTCTCTGGTATTCAGCATTATTTATCATAGCCCCCCTGTATTCAAGTACAAAATCTCTTTGGCAGAATGAACCTCGGGCGAATACACCACGTCCTATAAGACAAAATAAATAAAAATACATTTTCATCGTAACAGGAAATCATATCTACAACAATATCAAGTAGTCTTTGGCAATATGTATTAAAAAACACACATTGCAGATAAAGTAACTATTATATATATTAAAAATAATGCTGAATAATGTACAATACCACAATGCAACACCATCTTACCTTTCACTGCATTTATGTACTTCACCTCCAGTTTCGATGTTTTGTCCGTCTTTGAGGCAACATGATGAAGGGCATCTTTAAGAGGACTGAGCCTTGGTGGCATTTCAATCTGCAGAGAAATGTTAAAAAAAAAATTATAGCTGCAGCTTCAGTTGTAGTAAAATTTGATTTGATGCTTTTAAAGTTGTTAGCTGTAATACATATTTACTCATATGCTGAGATGTTTGAAAAACAAAGGAACTGCAAACTTTCAAGATTTCTAATATCTCTCAGGCTGCTACTTTGGAAACTCTTTTAAATGACAGATGAGACTCAAACAACATGGAGGACCTGATATTCTGTGGTGTTAAAAATAGGTCATTGTATTTTTTTTAAATCAGAAAGAAATACTGAGAGGACACCCTGAAAAGCATACACTTTCTCTCATCCTTTGTCCTTCCCTGTCTGTTTATAGTCAAACTCCTTTCCTACTGTGCCATGCCCAATGCTGAATGATTCAGGTTTAATCCAGCCCTAAAATAGTTATGAAATAATAATAGAATAATAACAATAAATGATGAGTGGAGTTTATTTAGTACCTAGTGAAATAAATCTGGACACATAAGTCGGGAGGCATGCTTTTTTTTTTTTTACTTTGCTGCTTTATTGCTTTTTATTTTTTCTATGATATAACATTAGGCTTAACTTTCTTCTCACTCAGAATCTCAAGTCCACTGTCATTAATCCTGGGATTTAACGTTAGTTACATTTCAATTGTGGCTAACGGAGTAAATTCACACAACCTCACCTCACAAACCTTTACTTGTTTATTTTAATTTAACTAAATCTGTCCTGGTGACCGAAAACTTTAATCCCTGATTTAGTTAGCTAGCTAACTGTTAACTTTCTGGTAACGTTAGCATTAGCTAGTTAGCTAATTAATGACAAAACTGCGTTTGGCTAGCATCTTTTAAACAAAGTTTTCATAAATAAATTGATTCATAACGCATAAAACTCACTGACATGGATTTAATCTGTTATATTTAAAAAAAAACAGAGTACTTACTGAACACACCACTCACTCCGGTGTCTCTGCTGATTTCCATCCACCATGCGCACCTCCAGGAACGAACGGCATTTAATAGTTAAGCGGAAGTTGAACATACAGTCGACTTCCTGTCCGATTACACAATAAAAGCCTGCCAGCGGAAGCCACAATTACACACAGTATAGATTTGCTTATTTCAGTGTAAAATTTGTATCAGGGTACAGCACTATTTCAATCTGACAATGATTGACAGTTATTAGAACTAGTAATTTTAGAATTCTCTTTTACAGTTTTACCATTTTTTGTTTTATTTTAGTAAATTGTATTTTATATTCTCTGTAAAACACAAAACCTTTGTTTTTAAAATATGCTCTATAAATAAATTTCACCTTTGTTGCCTTCACTTGAAATATCGATCCTAAAGTCATCATAGCAACCAATAAAATAAATAAATAAGAAAGCAAGGCTATCATTTAAGTCGAGCTGAAATGAAAAATGCCTTTTTGACCCGTTTAGATCACATCCCTGGTCATATTGTGCACCTATTAACAATGTATCCCAAAAAAATCAAAATCAAAATCCATAATTTTTCTCTTCCATTCCTCTGACCGTGCCATTGTTGGATGCTTCAACAAGGAGGAGTACAGACGACTGATAGAGAGCTTTGTCATATGGTGCAACATCTATTACCTGAAGCTCAATATATCAGCAAGACCAAGAGCTGATGGTGGACTACCAGAGGAACAGGGACAGCCCCCTGTCCCAGTTATCATCCAGGGAGAAGAAGTGGAGAGGGTGGACTCATACCCTTGGGGTCCAAATCATTAAAATACTGGACTGGTCTCATAACACTGAAGCCCTCCTCAGGAAGGGACAGAGCAGACTGTTCTTCCTTAGGAGACTAAGATCCTTCAGTGTATGCAACAGGCTCCTGAAGATCTTCTACCAGTCTGTAGTAGCCAGCGCTGTTCTTTCCTGTGGTGAGCTGAGGTGGTGGCATCAAGGCTGATGAGGACAGCAGACTTAAAAAGCTGGAAGGCCAGCTCTGTGGTCGGGCTTGAACTGGAAAGTCTGGAGTCAGTGGCAGAGAGGACGATGAGGGACAAAATCAAACCATACTTGATAACCCCCCTATCATCTCTCACCCCTCTCACCCCCTCTCCGTGACAAGCTGTGGCAGGTGGGAAGCTTATTCAACCACCGGATCATCCCACCCAGGTGCAAAACAGACTGTGACATCACACAACACTCACAGAACCATTTTTCCACAGTGTTTGGTAGTGTTGTAGTGCTCGAGATCAGTCTTGGTCTCGAGACCACTTTTTGAAGGTGTCCCCCCCCCCACCCCCCATGTAGTGTGTGTGATACGGGAGCCCTGTTCCTGCAGAAGCCGAAAGGCCCGAAGTCTTGTTGTCAATGTGCCTCATGCTGTCACACATGGATGCAGTCAATGAACGAGATGAGACAGAAACAAGAAAGTCATGAAGTGAAGTCCCAGTCTGTTTGCTTCAAACGAACACAATAAATAGATGGAAATGCAATGAAATGAAATTCAATAAAATTGTATTTTATAACACACAAGTGCACTGCCTCTTTTCTGTGTCTTGCTTTCAAATAACAACTACTGGAAATGCTCCTCAAGACTTTTCTTTTCACGTTTTATTTCTTGCACACAGAACAGTACATCTCATAATCTGGTACAAACAACACTTAGTTAGGTTCGTTTTATCTCGTGGACCCATCCATCGCTTTCCGGCGTCTTTTTCCCTGTACACAGCCCTGGGCAGCTCCGGATTTTGCACAATGGAGACAGCGAGAGCTGCAGGCTCCCTGTGGAGGAGAGACTCGGCGTTCGACCGTTTCGGAGTGTGTTTACGGACAGCCCTGCTGTCCGCAATCGAATCCGCTTTTGAGAAATACAAAAACGCTGTTGCAGCAGCGAAGAGACCCTCGAGTCACCGGAACGCGCCCTCGACTACTACAGAAAGAGCTGTCAGAGCGTACGACCACACAAGGACGCAGACATGATCACAGATGACGAATACCAGTCCGGCGAAAGGGACGCAGCCGAGGCGGCGCCCTGGGGACGCACTGTACACTTCGAACGCAGCGACAGTGAAGAGAGCATGTCGGAAGGAGAACCGTTGGCTCCCGAGACCGAGGATGAAAACGAAGGAGGGGGCTACGGATATTACGCTTCTTCTCCTTTCTGGGAAGCTGCGAAGGGGAACAGACGCTGCGGGTCCTCCTCTGGAAAAGAGGAGACGAGGACAAGGAGGGGAGGAACGAAGATGAGACCGGAGGACGGACACCGAGGTGCTCGTTCGACGCTCGGCAATGCTGATGGCAGATGCCTCAGGTGCGAGTCCTACGACGCTCACTGTAAGTCGGCGGCCGAAAACTACAGTAGGACTCTAAACACATACACCAAAACCGTGTCGGAACTCATGCTAGGTTTCAAGACAGTCCTGGAGAGGTATCCCGAGCTCATGTTCGCTGAGGACCCTGAACGCGAACCTCTCGCATGTACCCTGAATTTCGAGGACCGCAAGCAGCTGCTCTTCGGCTCCGTCGAGGACGTGCGCGATCGTCTCGACGCCGGAAGCTCTCGTATGTGAACGAAGGAGGGGGCTACGGATATTACGCTTCTTCTCCTTTCTGGGAAGCCGCGAAGGGGAACAGACGCTGCGGGTCCTCCTCTGGAAAAGAGGAGACGAGGACAAGGAGGGGAGGAACGAAGATGAGACCGGAGGACGGACACCGAGGTGCTCGTTCGACGCTCGGCAATGCTGATGGCAGATGCCTCAGGTGCGAGTCCTACGACGCTCACTGTAAGTCGGCAGCCGAGAACTACAGTAGGACTCTAAACACATACACCAAAACCGTGTCGGAACTCATGCTAGGTTTCAAGACAGTCCTGGAGAGGTTTCCCGAGCTCATGTTCGACACGGGCGACGAACGTCTTCACTGCATGGTACAGGCCGCTCTGGGGCGTAACGCCCTGGTGCGGGAAATGGTCCGCTTGGCAGCCAGGAGAGGACATGCTCGGGGACTCCCGGGTCTTAACGACAGCGAGGAGGACGGAGAGGAAAGGCCCTGCAGACCCGCGGTCGCATCGGTGTGCGAGGCCCTGAACTCGTGCTACACGGACGGCGAGGCGCTGAGGTTGATCCTCGAGCGCTACACCGATCTGTACGTACGGTACATGGAGGTGTGGCGAGAAATGTACACCAAGATAACCAGAGATATCTCGACGATGGAGTTTATGGAGTGCACACGGGACAGGCCAGGCGTGAGCAACGGGGAGCCTTGGTCTGAAGCTAAGGCCTACGTGGCTCGTATGCTGGCCAAGGTGGATTCGCTCGTCCCGAGGTCCGTGGGAGAAGCCTGCGCCCGTTCGCTGAGGACCCTGAACGCGAACCTCTCGCATGTACCCTGAATTTCGAGGACCGCAAGCAGCTGCTCTTCGGCTCCGTCGAGGACGTGCGCGATCGTCTCGACGCCGGAAGCTCTCGTATGTGGAGCTGGGATTCTAGTATGAACGACCTGTATTACGATCTACGCAGCGACCTCGCGGTCCTCGAAACTCTGATCGGTGTCGGGGAGATCTCGGTCAAGAGCCTGCTTTACGACAGATCCGTACTGGTATCGCAGCTGAGAAAGATCACGCGGAACGAGACCACGCTGGAGCTGAGGTTGACGCAAACGCGCTCTAAGCTCGCGGAATCAAACGCTCTCAGGTGACGTGCAGACGCAAACTTGCTCGGAATGGTGAATTGACAGCGAACCCAGGGCGCTCGGAAAGACAGATTCCTCTTGGGCATTTTGAGTATTTGTATTTGAAAGCAAAAAAAAAACAGACGAGGAGGCCACCTGTGTATTATAAAATAAACTTTTATTTTCATTTCATTTTATTTCATTTCAGTTTTTTTTGTGTTTGTTGTATCTGAGGCGGTCAGACTGGGACTTCATGAGTTTTTCCATTTGCTGGGCCCAGGCACCCACACACGGGTCCAGATCATCTTTGTATATGAGTGCTTAAAGCCAATCACTGACAACAAGACCCTCGGGGCCTTTCGGCTACAGTAGGGATAGTGGGGTGGGGCATTGCACCATTCCTAAGGACTTACCTGATGTAAAGTAAACAAAGTATAGCCCATAGGCGTGCCTGCTGTGCAGCCATGCGATCAGTCACGTCTGAACTATAGAAACTGCTGCTTTTGTAACTAAAGCTACTGGTCACTCTACTGGACTGTGGTTGTGTCTCCTCGAAAGCTTCATTGGAGGTCCGGTGAACCAGGTGAAGAGCTTGGGATATATCCAGTTAGAGCTGCAGGTCCTATACCTGATCGATGTTGACTTAATGGACTGGAGCTTAAGAGGGAATTACAACAGGCATTGGATTACTGGTGATGTTAGTAGTATTTTTTTTTAAGATGATGATCCCTTAACACTGATAACAGTAACATGCTCATAACATTTGTTGTATGCTTCATTGCGGAACACACACTCACTTATTCTGTTTTGTGGTTTGGTCACTTCTTTGTCAATTGTACCGCATCCCTCATTATGGTTTATGACACACATGTGCGTGCGTGTGTGTGCGTGCGTGTGTGTTCGTGCGTGCGCATGTGTGTTGTAATGGTAAATTCATGCATTCACGTTTGCAATGCAGGCAAGACCATGTCTGATCCATGCTCATTTTGCTCCATTTTGCGCATAACTACTAATTGTATGGCACATTCATTAGGTTGTGCGGATACTCAAACCGCGATACGGCGGGTCTTCTTAATATGGCTTACGTGACCAAAGAACAGTTTTACACTCTCATGACTTACGAACCTCACACGACCAGCAAGGATCTGGTCGATGTTTGGCCAAATTTTGTGTCTTCGCTTGGGTCCAAGTGGTGGGGCTATGTCTCCCGTCCGGAACTATCTAAGCAAGCCCGAAGTACCTCAGGGCGCAATCGTGGCATCGGGATACTTTTCTGAAGGTTTGAGGGGTACCTCGAAAGGTGTCCCTGGCGGATTGTGTTCCCTTACGATGAAAAGGCCAGGAGGCACGTTCACGTATCACGTGCAAATGCAAGGCGGCAAGTACAGTTGCGAAGGGGCGACGAGTATCGCATTTACGGACCCGCTGCAGCAAGTGAAGGAGGTGTGCCGCACGTTAAACGGAGAGTTGATCGATGGACCAACCGACAAGCGGCTGCCAGAGGAGTCGAGGTTTACCGTGGACAATGTCATGGAATTTGTGCAAGATGCAAGGGTCCTCTCTCTGGGCTTGGTAGAGGACACCAAAGTGTTTGTTGGCATCCGAGAGACACTACGCGAGCAGTAAACAAGAGACGGGAGTCTGGTCGGTTACGCGGCTTTGTTTGTCCAACACGACACCCAGCCAGGGTACCTGTTCAGCATCATCTCAAACCCCAGAGAGAGGCATATGATAGTGTTTGACAGTGCGGGATTGCTGCTCGTGGAAGAGGACAAAGGGGTCGTGACACGCTTCCTCACATTGACTGAGTTAATGCAAGACCTGAAAAACGAGTTGTTCTCAACCCTGATAAGTTTTGGACAGAACACATCCAGTCGATGAATGTCGAGAGACCGAGGCATTCGAGGGAGATCGGGTTGTAGGGCCCACTGTGGCCAAAGTGTGTAATTTTGCCCATGTAAAGACAACGAAACGATATGTAATGAACGTTGTGATCCACAACCTCATGTAATAAATAAAACACGACCGTCTGCTGTCACACTAACACCATGTTGTCTCTCATTTCACTGTCTGAGCGTTCGTGAGGTGGTATTCATCCAGAGTGTTGATGACCAGCCAACATCACATTACCTGGAATCTGAGGCAGGTCCTGCCAGGAGCCTAGTCAAAACCAAATAAGTGAACAAACTTTATTATTTGCCGCAGTAATGTCATCTCTCTGGACGACTGAGAGTGTGGCTAGTGCATATGTTTGATCTACATCTCATAAGTTGTGTGTGGGGTGTGTGCAGGAACTGTGCAGACGGTCTGAATCCGCACGTATTATTGATTGCACAGACGAATGTGTGAATGTGTCAGTCGCATTGTGCCACTCCAACCCCGACTGCCACCAACCAAGCTTGGAGAGTACGTAAAAAAAAACAATAGCGTGTGACGTTCGAGCCGAGACTAAATTGTCTCGGTTGGGGACGTCCAGAGCTGCGGTCCACACACCATGGCAGCGAATTTCACAGCCGCCCGGGTGGCAAAACGCAAATTGAATCGGATATTCGCTTGACCAAGCTGCGAAGACGTGTGCACGGACGAGTCCGAAGACGATCACGGAAACACATCCGATGGCCAGTTAGGGCCCGAGGCCGATGATGACAACAGCGACTATGAATGCGATGAAGGCGAGAGTGACCAAGAAGCGGGTCTAGGAGAAGAACATGGTGAAGACGGAGATGACGGCGAGCAAGAGGAAGAAGAAGAAGAAGAAGAAGAAGAAGAAGAAGAAGATTTGATTTTTTTTTGATTTTTAAAACATACTTTATTTACAGTCTTTACAACATGATTGACATAATTTCACTCAAGGACATTTTTAAAAGAGAGTTCTTCTATCTCTGACACAATACAAATAATATTTTCCTGGCCCCAGAATTTCTCAAACTGAGCCACATTCCTCGTAATTTTGTGGAATTGGAACTCGAGCCTCAGTCTGGCTCGGATGTTGCACCTCCACAATGTCATCAGGTCCACTGCGACACCCTTCAGGACTTTGTCTCTGCGACTGATGTAAATTGCCATTTTTGCTTCGGCTATCAGAAAATTTAGTAGCCGACATTTGTTTTTGTTGTTTTTCTTCCACCTGATTCCACCAATAAACCCGGGGATAGAAAAAACAACGTTAAAAATGCTAAAAACGCGTTTTAAAAGGTTAAAAAAAACAGTTAATCGGTTGCACTCGGCAAACACATGAAAAACATTCTCGGACAACCTGCAAAAAGGGCACTCATTTAAAACACTGTGATTCAACTTGGATATAAAAGCGTTGGTGGCAATAGCCCCGTGAAGAATCCTCCATTGGAGGTCACCAGTCCGTTTCTTCACCGGGGGTTTGTACAGTGTCATCCACTCAGGCGTCCGTCCACTCAGTCTCTCAGACCACACGTTCGTGGCTCTGTCACACAGGTTCTTTTGATTCATCGTCTTCACGCAGCCTTTGTACAGATTCTTTCCGTTCACAGCGGAGAGGCTCAATGTTTTTTGCCGGTCAATGCTCAGAAGGGGACCATTGAGCTCTGTGTACTTGGGGGTCAGGTTAATCTCAGGGAAAACGTCCATGGGCTCAGGTTGGACTGTTCCCTGGTGGAACTGTAGCAGGAGTTCTCTCTCCTTGTCGGAGAGTTTCTTCCTCCAGAGGTCGAGGGCTCTCTGCACCATCCGGACCGAACGAATCCCCAACATGGAGCTCACCGCCGAGGCATTCGTGAGTGCTGGTCCTGCAGCGTCCACCAGTCTTTTCAAACTCACTGTGTTCGTCTTGCACAGCGCCCCCATCAGTCCAGGAACAGCACTGCCACACACGTCGAGTCTGGCCCCACAGATCAAAGGCTCCATCATCAGCCAGTGCAGAGAGAGTTGCTGTGAATTAACTTTCCAGTTAAAAAGGCCACAGGATTTAAAAACACCCTGATAAAATAGAGGTAACCCGTCCAATTTTAAAACTTTAATATCAGTTAAAAATAGAGCCGCATCCAGTCCCAACTGATTTACACGTCTGAGTATGCAGCTGGTCACATCCCTCCAGACTAGATCTGAAGGCCCAGTTAAAAACCTTTGAATAAATTGTATTCTAAAAGTGGCAGTTCTACTTGCCAGGTGGACTAGGCCCTGTCCCCCCTCCTCTCTGGGTAAAAACAACACACATTGTGGCACCCAATGAAATTTATCCCAAAAGAAATCCACCATCTTTGCCTGGACGTTGGCCAACATACCTGATGGTGGGTCCAGACAGGCAAGTCGGTGCCACAACAAAGACGCCACAAGATTGTTCGCAACAAGCGTTCTCCCTCTGTACGACATCTGGGGATGAAGCCATTTCCATTTTGTTAATTTTCCCTCAACTTGTTCAATAATGTTTTCCCAGTTCTTTTTCCTTATACTTTCATCTCCCTGGTAAATACCAAGATATTTTATCCCATCTTTTTTCCATGTGAGTCTCTGTGGGAGAGTGGGAAGACCCCCACACCACCCACCTATGGCAAGAGCTTCGCTCTTTTCCCAGTTTACCTTGGACGAGGAGATTTGAGCGAAACATTTAGTTATCCCATCTACCATATATAGATCATGCTGATTTTTTATAAAAACAACAACATCATCAGCATAGGCAGATAAAACAGTTTTACTATTAAAACCAGGTAAAACCAGACCATGAACGCTCGATCGTATTTTGTGGAGGAGGGGTTCCAGGGAGAGTGCATAGAACATCCCAGACAAGGCACAGCCCTGCCTGACACCTCTCTGCACCCTAAAAGGAGCACACAAACTGCCATTAATCTTCAGCACACTCTCAATGTCACTGTACAACACCTTGATCTTGGCAATGAGACCAGCGCTGAACCCAAACCTCCCCATGGTTTCCCATAGGAATGTGTGCTCAACACGGTCAAATGCCTTTTCTTGATCCAAAAAGATCAACCCAGTATTAAGGCCCAATGAGCTGGAGACCTCCAAAACATCTCGAATGAGGTGAACGTTGTCCACCATGGACCTGCCGGGCACACAGTACGTCTGGTCCCGGTGGATGACCTGCTCCATGGCTTCCCTCAGCCGATTGGCCAAGGCTTTCGAGAGGATTTTATAGTCCGTGCAAAGGAGAGAAACAGGGCGCCAATTTTTAATCTCATGCAGGTTCCCCTTCTTGGGCAACAGGGTGATAACAGCCCTGCGGCAGGTTAAAGGCATTGCTCCCGTGAACAAAAAAAACTCTTTACAAAACTTCTAAAACATCGTTTTTTAAAATGTCCCAGAAAGCTTCGTAAAACTCGACCGATAGGCCGTCAATGCCTGGCGCCTTCCCGCCCTTCATGCTCTTCAGAGCACCCTGCAGCTCCTCTATCTTCAGGGGACACTCCAGCATAGAGTTGGTCTCCCTGGATACCTGAGGCAGTCCACCACAGAACCCCTCAAACAACTCTGCATGTTCTTCATGTTGGCTCTTATACAGAGAGGCGTAGAATCCCACCGCCCTCTCTCTGATCATAGACGGGTCAGTGAGCTCTTGACCATCCTCCGAGAACAGAGAGTGAATCAGTTTCCTCTGCCCCTGTTTCCTCTCTAATCCAAAAAAATAGCTGGAGGGAGCATCCATCTCACATATGTTTTGCACTCGGGACCTGACTAGTGCACCTTGTACTTTCGTGTCCAGCAGGTCGGCCAGAGCCATCTTTTTAGACTTGAGAATTTCAAAATATCCTTGATTTTCTGTGGAAATCTGTTCTAGCTCCACAATGTCAGTCTCCAGATCTCTGATAGATCTGGTGATGCCACGTGTAACGTTGAGAGTGTGCTGCTGACACAACTGTTTAATTTGGGTCTTCCCATGGTCCCACCACTGCCCTAGGCAGGTGAACTCGCTCTGCCTCTGTCTAAAACCAGTCCAAAAATAACTAAGAGCATCTCTAAAACTTTGGTCTACAGTTAAAATTGAATTAAAATGCCAGTACGCACTCTTAGGTAATATGTTTTTGATATTCACTTGACATAGCACTAAAGCGTGGTCAGTAAAACCAACTGGTAAAATCCTACATGATTTAAAAACACTAAAATGATGCTTGAAGCAATAAAATCGGTCGAGGCGAGCCAAAGATACTTTGTTATCTTTTACGTGGGACCATGTGAACTGTCTGGAGCTTGTGTGCATCCTTCTCCAAACATCCACCAGGCCATGGGAATAGACCAGCTGCTTCCAGACCTGCTGAGAGACTGGATGAGGCTCGGCATGGTTACGGTCTAAAAGCTCGTTTTCCGTGCAGTTAAAATCCCCTCCTAAGAATAAATAACTTGCCGGCCCACAATCATCGAGTTTCCTGCAAACTCTTTCTAAAAACAGCTTTCTCTCTGCACCGCTGGTTGGAGCATAGATATTCATAAAAACAATGTTAAAAAGACCAAAACCGGCTTTTACTAAAAGACAGCGCCCCTGGACGACGTGCTCCACCTCCAGGGAAGTCGGAGTGAAGCTCTTTGCGAATAAAATGCCCACTCCAGCACTGAGGGTCGTGTGGTGGCTCAATACAACTTCTCCCTCCCACTCTTGACGCCAGTTGACGTCGTTCCCCATCTTTCATCTTAGCAGTTTCAAAAACAAAAGCCCTTTTTTTAATTTCTCTGGCACCATTCAGGTTCAAACTCCCAAACTTAAAGCTGTTCATGGATGTTGAGAGATAAAACCCACAGAAAAAAACAAACCAGGATAAAGTGCCAATCAGTGCGTTCATAGACATTTTAACAGATTTGCTTTCGTACTTTTAACATAATTTTCTTTAATCTAAACACTTCCTGATCTGTAAGATCAGCCTGTGTTTTACTCCTAATGTGTCTTTTCGCAGACGTGTAAAATACTCCTTTGTCAGGGAAAAAAGTCTCTATTTTCAACCCCTTCATGCCTTTCGTCTGTTGGAGAAATTTTTTAAAATCTTTAGCCGGATAAAAAATCTGGCCTCGCAGTCGTGAGGTGGCCCCAGCTTCACACCTGTGTGTGAGACAGGTCACTGGCATCAGACAGACAGCTGTCCCAGTCACTGCTGTCTGTCACCTCCTCTCACCCTCCGGCTGCGACGCTTCAGTGGAGCGGCCTTCTGCTCCGCCTCCATCTCCACACTCTCACCTGCCTGCTTCTGTCTCACCTGTCCTCCGCCCAGCTCACCTCCACCTGTCTCACCTACGACTGTCTTACCTCCTCCCAACTCACCTCCACCTGTCTCACCTACCACCACCTCACCCACACCTTTCTCCCCTGCACCCGTCTCACCTCCACCCATCTCACCGACATGTTCTTCATCACCTCTGCTCACCTCACCTGTCTCCATGCTGTCACCGACTCCTCCGCTCTCAGTGACGTCACACACCGTCTTACTGACCTGCTTCTGTCTGCTGCTGTTGTTCCGACCGGCCGAAGCAGAGTCGGTGTCAGGAACCTCCGCGGCCCCGGTCTCGTCCTCCACCGGCCCCCCCGCAGCGGCGGCGGCCGGCGGCGGCGGAGCCGGCGTTGGAACCCCCCCGGTCCCGTCCCCGCCCGGCCCGCCGGCCGGCGGCAGAGCCGGACCGGCCCGTTTGGGACATGCCTTGGCTACATGACCCTCCCCCCCACATCCGAAACATTTCATAAATGAAGAAGTTGCAAAAATCATGTATTCGAAGCTGTCAATCTTCACCTGGAAGCGACAATTGAACTCCTCGTTGCGGTTGTTGAGGATCATGTGCAATTGTCTCCTGTGGGACACCACGTGTCTCAACAGTGGTGACTTACACCCAGAGGAGAGCTTCTGCACCCCCGACACCACCTTCCCGTGTCTGGACAGTTCCCTCACCAGGAACTCGTCACTGATGAACGGAGGAATGTTCGAGATCGTGATTTTTGTCGCCGGCAGCGTCAGCGGCATCACCGGCTCGAACACTCCGTTAACGGTGACTCCGACCTCCACCAGGCGGTTCACCTGCTCCACCGTCTCCAAGAACATGACGACTGCTCGGTTCACCCGAGCAGCGGACTTGACGGACCCATGTCCGATCACATCTCCCACGGCCAGGGCGACCTCCTCCACACTGCACGGAGACCCGGCCCCGACCTTCACCCCGTGCTTCCTTGTGAGCCTGGTGAAGTCTCCCCCACCACCCACCATGGCGTCACACGCCACCCGGCCAGACGACACCTGGCCGGAACAGTGCACCAACAAACACCCCCACACCCCAACTAAACCCGAACAAACACCACTACACCACTAATTATTAGTCCCTTAACAAATACAAAGAAAAATATATATATATAAAGATAGATTAAAGTCAAACAAGACTGAATCACACAAGCTCTTCAACCCACACCCTCCTTCCTCAAGAAGAAGAAGAAGAAGAAGAAGAAGAGGAGGAAGAGGAGGAAGAAGAAGAAGAAGTAGTAGACTTTTTTTTTTTACTTTTAATGCAACTTTATTTATACAAAGTATTCAAAACAAATCCTTAAATAAAAAACTCAAAAGAAAGGAGTACAAATATATGCTAAAAATTGCTAAAGATTCAGCACGAGAGAGCTGTCCTCCCCCAGTTAGCACAGGACCTGCCTGACGCCCCAAACAACCCTGAAACTATCTATATTGTTGGTGAGTCTGAAAAAAGAGTGTTCGATCCTCAGTCTGGCAGCGACCAAACCCCTCAGCCACAGGACTGCATCGGTCCAGCCTGCTCCCAACATCATGTTCTTCCTACTCTTCAATATCGCTAGTTTGGCATTAGCTAAAATGAAATTTATCAAAACCTGGGTTTTCTTTTTCTTTGGTGAATAGTTGGGACCAAAAACAAAGAGGGGAAAAGAAAAAAACTCTCCTAGACCCTCCACCCACTCCTTCACAAGCCCGAACAGAGCATCCAATCGAGGACAAGACACCACCAGATGTTCGACGGTCTCAGAAACTGAACAGAAAGGACAGCCCTCCCCAGTGCTCGGGTCCAGGTGAGCTCGGTATCTGTTTGTAGCTAATGCTCCATGTATAATCCTCCACTGGATATCAGCCATCCTCTTATAGGAGGCTTATACAGGACCCGCCAGCTACCTTTAGGGGAAACGTCTGAGCCAAAAACCTCAGTCCACCTCGACTCTCTGACTCCTGCAAGTGACCGATGGTTCAGGACCTTCACGCAGCTGGAGTAGAGCTGCTTCCCTCCACAGGAGCCGAATGTTCCCAGTGCTGGCATCTTCATTGAAAGCAGCAGGCCACTCCGCTCGCTCCACCCCTCCACAGTCAGACTCACACTCAGGGAGGGGAAAACATACTTGTGGCCTTCAGTCCACTGGTTGGCCAGACTTCGACTCTGAGCGTAAGCCCGGAGAGGAGCCGATAGGGACTGCAGCACCTCCTCCACCAGGTTCTGCAACACTCTGATTGACCTGATTCCCGTGATTTCAGCCAACCGCTCCACTGACGCAGTCGTGAGGTGGCCCAGCTTCACTACGCCGGCCTCCACAAACCTACCTCTCAGGGTGGCTGAAGAGAAACCAGTGGCAGACAGGAAACAGTTGGAAAATAATGGTTCCTCAAACAGCCACATACCAGGTTCAGGGTCAGGAGGCCGAGTGAAACAGAGTCCTCCAGGCATCCATCACCGAGCAGTAGAACGGAGTGAGACCAGACAAGTCAAAGTCAGATGATCTTACCAGGAACAGCTGCTTATCGAGGCCTTCCGGAGCAGCAGCCGGGCCACAGTCGACCAGCAGAGGGAGACGTTGTACAGCAGCCGCTGAGCTGCCTGAAGTCTGAAGGCCGCAGTCCTGGAGATGACATCTATGAGGCCCTGACCCCCCTCTGCCACCGGAAGGTACAGGACCGACGCCCGCAGCCAGTGACGCCCCGACCAGAAAAAGTCCACAATCAGCCGCTGCAGTTGCTCCAATAGGCCCGGTGGTGGAGGCAGCACTTGCAGTCTGTGCCACAGAGACGAGGCAACCAGGTTATTGACAATCAGAGCTCTTCCCCTGTAGGACAACTGGGGTAGCAACCATTTCCATTTAGACAACTTAGCTTGCACCTTTCCCAGCACTCCCTCCCAGTTCTGCCTTTCTGTGTCCTCACTCCCTAAAAATACTCCCAGGACCTTCAAACCTTTGTTTCCCCAGGTAAGATTCCCAGGAAGACTGGGAGTGTTTTCCCTGTTCCACTGGCCAATCAAAACCGCCTCACTCTTTCCCCAGTTAACTTTAGCCGAGGAAGCTTTCCCATAAAGTGCTAAACTGCCCTCCAGCTCCTGAATGTCCCCCTGACCCTGGACAAAGACATTTATGTCATCAGCATAAGCTGATACGATCACAGGTGGGCTGTGGGACAGTTCAGGCAGGCGGAGACCCCTCAGTCTGTTTCTATGCCTAAATAGAAGAGGCTCGATGGCCATACTATAGAGCTGGCCTGAGATGGGGCAGCCCTGTCTGATCCCTCTCTTTACCGGTATCGGACAGCTCAGCCCTCCCCCACCTTCACAACACAACATGCATCACTGTACATTAGGTTCACCTATGATAGAAAGTGCTCCCCGACACCAAACACCTTCAGTGTGGCAAACAAAAAGGAATGATCTACACGATCAAGCGCTTTTTCCTGGTCAATAGAAATTATTCCAACATTCACTTTGTACAAATTACACACATCAAAAATGTCTCTCATTAAAAACACATTATCCAGCATGGACCTGTCAGGGACACAGTATGACTGATCAGCACCAACCAACAGTTCAATAAATACTTTTAGTCTATTTGCTAAAACCTTTGATAAAATTTTATAATCTGTGCAGAGAAGAGCTACTGGTCTCCAGTTCTTTAGAAGAGTCAGATCTCCCTTCTTGGGGAGCAGGGAAACACAGCACGCCTGCAAGAGGCAGGAAGAGTTCCTGTGTTAAAAGACTCTTTAAAAACGTCCAGTAGGTCGTGGCCCAGTATGTTCCAAAAATGTTTTTAAAAATCAGCAGGTAATCCATCCATGCCTGGAGCTTTGCCAGAGGCCATCCGAGACACGGCAGCAGTTAGTTCCTCCAGGGAGAGGTCCGAGCTCAAGGCCTCACGCTCCCCCGCACTCAGCTGTGGAAGATCTTGTAGAAGCTCTGCAGCAGCATCCACATCACAGTCATCTGCCTTGAACAGGTCAGTATAGAACGACACAGCATGCTTCCTCATCACAGCCGGTTCAGAGGTCAAACTTCCGTCAGGCAGTCGGAGACACACCATGTGCTTCCTCTGGGCCACTGATCGTTCCAAATTAAAAAAGAAAGTAATTGGGGCATCAATGTCTCTGAGAGAGGTAAAACGGGCTCGGACTAAAGCTCCTTTAGCTCTCTCCTGTAGAAACCAGTTTAGTTGCTGCTTTTTTGAGCGTAATAAGTCATTTCTTGGCCCGGACACACTCTCCAGCTCTATGATCTCAGCCTCTTGCTTCTCCAAAGATCTCCTGACATTTGCACTGGAGAAAGAGGTGTACTGCTGGCAGAACACCCTGATCTGACCCTTTCCTACCTCCCACCACTGAGTGAGGGAGGGGAAATCCTCTTTGCTGGATCTCCAGTTCGCCCAAAATAATTTAAAATTCTCACAGAAATTGAAATCATGTAAAAGCTTAACGTTAAAGTGCCAAAAAGATCTTGATTTTTGGACAATAGAACTATTTCTGTTAAAAGTAAATGATGGTCCGTAAAACCAACAGGGAGGATTTGACATTTTGCAATACGTGTGTTAAAGGAAGCAGAAATGTAAAATCGATCTAATCTGGCAGCACTAACGCCATCTAATATTTTTACCCATGAGTATTGTCTGGCTAAAAGATTCTTCATTCTCCACACATCAACCAGGTCAGCTTCTTTTACCAGATTAGAAAGAAAAGAGGATGACGGAGGATGGGGCTCCTGTCCTGTCCTGTCTAAAGTGGCAGTGCAACAGTTCCAATCCCCCCCAAGTACAACACACTCCCCCTGATCAATACTATTAAAAACGTGCTTTAAGGATTGAAAAAGGGCCAAACGCTCAGGACCGTTGTTTTGAGCATAAATATTAATAAAAATAAAAATAAACTCCTGTATCTCTGCCTTCACCAGGAGAGCCCTGCCTGCCATGATCTCTGTGCTGGATATGATCTTTGCATTTATATTTTTGGAAAATAAGATGCCGACTCCAGCACTAAGGCTAGAGCCATGGCTGAGCACCCATGGCCCCTCCCACCATAAACCCCAATCTGTCTCTTTCAGGCTGTCACTGTGTTTCCTGCAAAAAGATAACATGTGCTCTTTTCTGTCCACAGATCTCGGACACCAACTCTCTTTTCTGAGCACTTCTACCCCCGTATATATTTAAAGACACCACCTGTAAGTTCTGCATAAAAAAAGAAAGGGGAGAGATCAGGAAAAAGATGGACAGAGAAAAACAGAGATGAAACACCCAGTGTTGTATGAACATGCTTCTTTATTTAAGGGTCTTCCTTCTCTTTATCGCTTTTGCATCTTTAAGTCCTCTTTTCAAAGTAGTAACATGTTTCCTCAGACGGTAACGCCTCTTCTCATCCAGAAGGTCGAACCCTACGACCCTCTGGAGTGTGCTCACCGTCTGAATAAACTTTCTTCCATCTGGGAAATAGTCTTTATGTCGACTGCTCTGCTGAAAGAATCATCAAGGAAGTGGTTCACCTCTTCCAAGGAATACAAGTCAGTATTCTGTGAGATACTGTCTAAAGACACATTGTCAGATTCAGAATCTGCCTCCATCTCAATCCGCTGACTCCAGCTCAGCTCTGCCTGCTGCCCAGCACCACACTGCAGCCCTCCCTGTTCCATCTCAGCTGCCTCCCCCTGCACTGACCCCCCCACCTCACCAGTCTGTCTCCCCACCTCAACTGTGTGTCTCCCCACCTCACCTGTCTGTCCCCCCACCTCACCTGTCTGTCCCCCCACCTCGAGGCCCCGCCCCCCTCTCCCCGCCAGCCCTGTATCTGTGCGGACATGCGACCCTCTTATGCCCCATATCTCCACAATCAAAGCACCTCATGTTCCCGGAGCTCGCGTACACCATGTAGAACCCCTCCTCGTGTTTCACACGGAAGGAAACCTCCAGTGTGTGAGTGGGCGAGTCCAGGAACATGAAGACTTGTCTCCGCAGAGACTGGACGTGTTTCAGCTTCTCGCTCTTACATCCCAGACCGACCGAGCGGAAACCGCTCGCAAACTTCCCAAAGCGCCTCAGCTCTTTCTCCAGCGCCTCGTTGGGAATGAACGGAGGGACTCCGGACCCCAGGAGCTGGTGTCCGCGCGCGGGCGGCAGGTGTTCTCCTCCAGGTTCGCTTTCTCCGAACTGGCCACCCTCGTATCCTACGTGCCCAAAAGGGGCAAAACCGTACTGCTGCTGAGTACCGGTCACCCGAGACCCAAGATCGACAGCCAGCGCAAGGACAGGAAGCCACATTTGATCCTGGATTATAACCGCACGAAAGGCGGCGTGGACAACCTGGACAAGGTGCTTGCTGCCCACAGCTGCAGGAGAATGACTGAGCGCTGGCCCGTCGCCCTGTTCCACAACATCATATGGAGAGAAATGCATCCGGAATGGATGCCCGGGAAGCGAAATCGCAGGAGGCTTTTCTTAGAGCAGCTGGGCAAGGACCTGGTCACGCCGCTCATAATGCGTAGGGAACATGCCCCGCGTGGAGAGCCCGCGTACACGTTGATGAGCGCGGTCCGAGAGGCCTGCTCAGATGCTACAGCCCCACAGCGTTCGGAAAAGAGAAAACGGTGCACACTGCCCTTTTGCGCAATGATATGATATGATATGCTATGATTATGATAACAGTGTGTATGTGTACCTTACAAATCGATATAATAAAAGGTTGTGCACCAATGTGATACGGAGTCTGTAGTCGTTCCATCTCTGTGAAAGAGCGTGGTGAACAACAGCAAGTAGCACGTACCATGTTGAAACACAATAAACAACATGAGCGGATATCCGTCACGCAAAACATTTAATGCGCACAAAGCATATGGTGATAGGGTCCGACCACCATTCACAGAGTCCGACCACCGTTCACTGAGTCCGACCACCTTTCACTCGGTCCGACCACTGTTCAATGAATCCGACCACCCTTCACTCGGTCCGACCACCATTCATTCGGTCCGACAACCGTTCACTCGGTCGGACCACCGTTCACTGCGTCCGACCACCGTTCACCCGGTCCGACCACCGTTCACCTGGTCCGACCACCATTCACTTGGTCCGACCACCGTTCACTCGGTCCGACCAGCGTTCACTGCGTCCGACCAGCGTTCACTCGGTCCGACCAGCGTTCAATCGGTCCGACCACCATTCACTCGGTCCGACCACTGTTCTCTCGGTCCGACCACCGTTCACCGGCTCCTGTACACTGAAGCTGTTATAAGGAATCCTGCCTCTACCCAGACAGAAGCTCTCGTGGCAAAGGGTCTGATTCTTGCCAACTAAACAAACAGAAACCTGAACGCTTCAGACATGGTCTACATTACGATGTTGATCAGATGGATTGCCACGCCGCGGGACCACGTAGGGTTGCAGTCCGTGGAGGACATTCTACATTGGCACGTAACGCAATGGCATGTCGGGTCTCGTTACGGCTCACAGAACCTAACACTGGTGTGTATGGAATGGAAGGACACGACGGACCCGGTTCCAATGTTGGAGATGGTTGTCGATTTTATACAGCGGAATTGGACGAACGAAGAGTGTAATAATATGATGTGGGAGCAGACCGAAAACGTACTCCATACTGGAAATGGCCCTCTTTGTATGTTAAGAAGAACAGGGTTGCGATGTGGCGTACAGAACCAAGTCACGCCAGGGGTTTTACCTCAGACGTGTGTGGGGCAGTGAAGCTTGTGGAAAGCTTTCATTGGAAAAGACGCGAAGGGACAAACTTCATCATCGTGGATTGTGAGACGGACTTCAAGCTCAGGACTAAACATGTGAGTATCACAGTGACCTTTGTAGCTCGCATGCCCCCCAGTCCCCAAACTATGTTCTGTTGTAGACCTCTTGATGATGGGACACGTATAATGTTACTCTGAATTTAGACTGTAATGGTGATTGATGTCTTTATTTTTTATTTTTTCCTACAGACACCCCACGATGTCTTGGTCCTGGTCCCTGCTGGTATGGGAACATCAGGGATGGTCAGAAAGATCCACGTGCACTGCCATGAACCTCAGACAAAATATACGATCTCTTCAAGACACACGGTCTGCAATGTTCTGAGATTTGGACATCTGACATAAGAATACACGTCCCTTGCACGGCTCCCTGTTCCACTTTGATGGATAACAATATGCACATGGTGCGCATGAACGAGCTCCCCACCGACGAAACCCTTGTCCGCGCCATGATCAAGAGGGCCGGGAGGTACTACAAGACCACTGATCGACCACGTATGTTACACCTTGAGGCTACGCGTGACTCGTTCAGAAGCAAGGCGTACCAATTGTGGGACGAACACATGAAGCTGTCCTCAGTGGAGCCTCAGGTCACCGCGATACATGACACGGCTACCGTGAAAGTGGCTGTGTATTACGAAAACGGCATGGAAACCCTTAGACAGGTACTTGAGGCAGATGTCGTTTCGTCCCCTCGGTGCAAGTTGTAGACCGAGATGAAGACAGCCCGTTTCCCTGGACCTCCGACAGTACGTGTGTTATCCCTCCCGCTTGCCACGCGTGTAATTTTCAGAGGGCCTCTGGGTCTCTCGGACCCCCGGACACCCCCCGGAGCCTCCGGGCTTCTATGACCCCAACCCCGGGGTCGGACAAACCGCCCCGGAGCCTCGGGGTCGGGGCTTCCCTGACCCCACGAGTCGGACAAACCACCCCGGAGCCTCTGGGTCGGGGCTTCTCTGACCCCACGAGTCGGTCAAACTGCCCCGAAGCCTCGGGGTCGGGGTTTCTCTGATCCCAACCCAGGAGTCGGACAAACCGCCCCGGAGCCTCGGGGTCGGGGCTTCTCTGACCCCACGAGTCGGACAAACCTCCCTGGAGCCTCGGGGTCGGGGCTTCTCTGACCCCTACTCCCCCCCCCCCCAAAGAGAGAGAGAGAGAGAGTGAGAGAGAGACACACGCACACACACACACACACACACACACACACACACACACACACACACAGAGAAAGAAAGAAAGAAACAGCGGCGACCCCTGGACACGGGTGATAGAGGGTCCCCCAACCCCAAAAAAAATTCACAAAAGGGACACAGGCAGGCGCTCCCGGGAGCGACAAACTGCCCCGGAGCCTCGGGGTCGGGGCTTCTCTGACCCCAACTCCCCCCCAAGAAAGAGAGAGAGAGAGAGAGAGAGAGAGAGAGAGAGAGAGAGAGAGAGACAGAGACAGAGACACACACACACACACACACACACAGAAAGAAAGAAAGAAACAGCGGCGACCCCTGGACATGGGTGATAGAGGGTGCCCCAACTCCAAAAAAAATTCACAAAAGGGACACAGGCGGGCGCTCTCGCGATCAAGTCCTTCGCCTGATCTCTGCCTTGGGCCTATGCGCGCAGCCCGGTGGCGATTTAAAAACACCCCCCCGGTGGACCGAGTATGCAAAAGGGTAGCACAAGGGTAAATCTCCCGCTTGCCACGCGTGTAATTTTCAGAGGCCCTCTGGGTCTCTCGGACCCCCGGACACCCCCCGGAGCCTCTGGGCTTCTATGACCCCAACCCCCGGGAGCGACAAGCCGCCCCGGGGCCTCGGGGTCGGGGCTTCTCTGACCCCAACCCTCGAGTCAGACTAACCTCCCCGGAGCCTCGGGGTCGGGTCGGGGCTTCACAGATCCCAACCCCCGAGTCGGACAAACCGCCCCGGAGCCTTGGGGTCAGGTCGGGGCTTCTACTAGCGTTTTCTCATTGAAATACGTCAGTTTTGACAGTGTCAATTGGTACAACTCATTGTGGCACCAAACATCTGTTTTGTCATTGACATGTCAGTTTTCACACAATATCATAGTTTTTAACTGATTGTGTCAAAACCATCATTTTCTCATTGAAGTTTTGACACAGTGTCAGTTGGTTCAACTCATTGTGGAACCAAACAGCTGTTTTCTCATTGAAATACGTTCGTTTTGACACAGTATCATAGTTTTCAACTCATTGTGTCAAAACCAGCATTTTCTCATTGAAATACGTCAGTTTTGACACAGTATCATAAGTTTGAACATCAAAACCAGCGTTTTCTCATTGAAATATGTCAATTTTGACACAGTTTCATAGTTTTGAACTAATTGTGTCAAAACAAGAATTTTTTCATTGAAATACGCTAGTTTTGACACAGTATCAGTTGGTTCAACTCATTGTGGCACCAAATAAGCGGTTTATCAGTGAAATATGTCAGTTTTGACACAGGATCATAGTTTTCAACTCATTGTGTCAAAACTAGCATTTTTTTCATTGAAATACATCAGTTTTGACACAGTATTAAAAGTTTGAACGTCAAAACCAGCGTTTTCTCATTGAAATATGTCAATTTTGACACAGTAATATAGTTTTGAACATATCGTGTCAAAACCAGTGTTTTCTAATTGAAATACATTAGTTTTGACACAGTTTCATAGTTTTGAACTAATTGTGTCAAAACCAGCGTTTTCTCATTGAAATACGTTAGTTTTGACACAGTATCAGATGGTTCAACTCATTGTGGCACCAAACAAGCGGTTTATCAGTGAAATATGTCAGTTTTGACACAGTAATATAGTTTTGAACATATCGTGTCAAACCCAGTGTTTTCTCATTGAAATACGTTCGTTTTGACACAGTATCATAGTTTTCATCTCATTGTGTCAAAACCAGCGTTTTCTCATTGAAATACGTGCGCTTTGACACAGTTTCATAGTTTTGAACTAATTGTGTCAAAACCAGAATTTTCTCATTGAAATACGTTAGTTTTGGCACAGTATCAGTTGGTTCAACTCATTGTGGCACCAAACAAGCGGTTTATCAGTGAAATGTGTCAGTTTTGACACAGGATCATAGTTTTCAACTCATTGTGTCAAAACCAGCATTTTCTCATTGAAATACGTCAGTTTTGACACAGTATTATAAGTTTGAACGTCAAAACCAGCGTTTTCTCATTGAAAGATGTCAATTTTGACACAGTAATATAGTTTCGAACATATGGTGTCAAAACCAGTGTTTTTTCATTGAAATACATTAGTTTTGACACAGTATCATAGTTTTCATCTCATTGTGTCAAAACCAGCGTTTTCTCATTGAAATACCTAAGTTTTTGTCACAGTATCATTGTTTTGAACAAAGTGTGTCAAAACCAGTGTTTTCTCATTGAAATACATTAGTTTTGACACAGTATCATAGTTTTCATCGCATTGTGTCAAAAGCAGCGTTTTCTCATTGAAATACGTGCGCTTTGACACAGTTTCATAGTTTTGAACTAATTGTGTCAAAACCAGAATTTTCTCATTGAAATACGTTAGTTTTGACACAGTATCAGTTGGTTCAACTCATTGTGGCACCAAACAAGTGGTTTATCAGTGAAATATGTCAGTTTTGACACAGTAATATAGTTTTGAACATATCGTGTCAAAACCAGCGTTTTCTCATTGAAATACATTCATTTTGACACAGTATCATAGTTTTCATGTCATTGTGTCAAAACCAGCGTTTTCTCATTGAAATACATGCGCTTTGACACAGTTTCATAGTTTTGAACTAATTGTGTCAAAACCAGAATTTTCTCATTGAAATACGTTAGTTTTGACACAGTATCAGTTGGTTCAACTCATTGTGGCACCAAACAAGCAGTTTATCAGTGAAATATGTCAGTTTTGACACAGGATCATAGTTTTGAACTAATTGTGTCAAAACCAGCATTTTCTCATTGAAATACGTTAGTTTTGACACAGTATCAGTTGGTTCAACTCATTGTGGCACCAAACAAGCGGTTTATCAGTGAAATATGTCAGTTTTGACACAGGATCATAGTTTTGAACTAATTGTGTCAAAACCAGCATTTTCTCATTGAAATACGTTAGTTTTGACACAGTATCAGTTGGTTCAACTCATTGTGGCACCAAACAAGCGGTTTATCAGTGAAATACGTCAGTTTTGACACAGTATTATAAGTTTGAAGGTCAAAACCAGCGTTTTCTCATTGAAATATGTCAATTTTGACACAGTAATATAGTTTTGAACATATCGTGTCAAAACCAGTGTTTTCTCATTGAAATACATTAGTTTTGACACAGTATCATAGTTTTCATCTCATTGTGTCAAAACTAGCGTTTTCTCATTGAAATACGTTAGTTTGACACAGTATCATAGTTTTCATCTCATTATGTCAAAACCAGTGTTTTCTCATTGAAATACCTAAGTTTTTGTCATAGTATCATTGTTTTGAACAAATTGTGTCAAAACCAGTGTTTTCTCATTGAAATACGTGCGCTTTGACACAGTTTCATAGTTTTGAACTAATTGTGTCAAAACCAGAATTTTCTCATTGAAATACGTTAGTTTTGACACAGTATCAGTTGGTTCAACTCATTGTGGCACCAAACAAGCGGTTTATCAGTGAAATATGTCAGTTTTGACACAGGATCATAGTTTTGAACTTATTGTGTCAAAAACACAGTATTTTCTAATTGAAATACGTTAGTTTTGACACAGTATAAGTTGTTTCAACTCAATGTCGCAACAAACAAGCGTATTCTCATTAAAATACGTCCATTTTGACACAGTATCGTAGTTTTCATCTCATTGTGTCAAAACCAGCGTTTTCTCATTGAAATACCTAAGTTTTTGTCACAGTATCATTGTTTTGAACAAATTGTGTGAAAACCAGTGTTTTCTCATTGAAATACATTAGCTTTGACACAGTATCATAGTTTTCATCTTATTGTGTCAAAACCAGCGTTTTCTCATTGAAATACGTGCGCTTTGACACAGTTTCATAGTTTTGAACTAATTGTGTCAAAACCAGAATTTTCTCATTGAATATACATTAGTTTTGACACGGTATCAGTTGGTTCAACTCATTGTGGCACCAAACAAGGGGTTTGTCAGTGAAATATGTCAGTTTTGACACAGGATCATAGTTTTGAACTTATTGTGTCAAAAAAACAGTATTTTCTCATTTAAATACGTTAGTTTTGACACAGTATCATAGTTTTCAACTAATTGTGTCAAAACCAGAATTTTCTCATTGAAATACGTCAGTTTTGACACAGTATTATAAGTTTGAATGTCAAAACCAGCGTTTTCTCATTGAAATATGTCAATTTTGACACAGTAATATAGTTTTGAACATATCGTGTGAAAACCAGTGTTTTCTCATTTAAATACATTAGTTTTGACACAGTATCATAGTTTTCATCTCATTGTGTCAAAACCAGCGTTTTCTCATTGAAATACGTTAGTTTTGACACAGTATCATAGTTTTCATCTCATTGTGTCAAAACCAGCGTTTTCTCATTGAAATACCTAAGTTTTGTCATAGTATCATTGTTTTGAACAAATTGTGTCAAAACCAGTGTTTTCTCATTGAAATACATTAGTTTTGACACAGTATCATAGTTTTCATCTCATTGTGTCAAAACCAGCGTTTTCTCATTGAAATACGTGCGCTTTGACACAGTTTCATAGTTTTGAACTAATTGTGTCAAAACCAGAATTTTCTCATTGAAATACATTAGTTTTGACACAGTATCAGTTGGTTCAACTCATTGTGGCACCCAACAAGCGGTTTATCAGTGAAATATGTCAGTTTTGACACAGTAATATATTTTTGAACATATCGTGTCAAAACCAGTGTTTTCTCATTGAAATACATTCATTTTGACACAGTATCATAGTTTTCATGTCATTGTGTCAAAACCAGCGTTTTCTCATTGAAATACATGCGCTTTGACACAGTTTCATAGTTTTGAACTAATTGTGTCAAAACCAGAATTTTCTCATTGAAATACGTTAGTTTTGACACAGTATCAGTTGGTTCAACTCATTGTGGCACCAAACAAGCGGTTTATCAGTGAAATATGTCAGTTTTGACACAGGATCATAGTTTTGAACTAATTGTGTCAAAACCAGCATTTTCTCATTGAAATACGTTAGTTTTGACACAGTATCAGTTGGTTCAACTCATTGTGGCACCAAACAAGCGGTTTATCAGTGAAATACGTCAGTTTTGACACAGTATTATAAGTTTGAAGGTCAAAACCAGCGTTTTCTCATTGAAATATGTCAATTTTGACACAGTAATATAGTTTTGAACATATCATGTCAAAACCAGAATTTTCTCATTGAAATACGTTAATTTTGACACAGTATCAGTTGGTTCAACTCATTGTGGCACCAAAAAGGGGTTTATCAGTGAAATATGTCAGTTTTGACACAGGATCATAGTTTTGAACTTATTGTGTCAAAAACACAGTATTTTCTAATTGAAATACGTTAGTTTTGACACAGTATAAGTTGTTTCAACTCAATGTCGCAACAAACAAGCGTATTCTCATTAAAATACGTCCGTTTTGACACAGTATCGTAGTTTTCATCTCATTGTGTCAAAACCAGTGTTTTCTCATTGAAATACCTAAGTTTTTGTCACAGTATCATTGTTTTGAACAAATTGTGTCAAAACCAGTGTTTTCTCATTGAAATACATTAGTTTTGACACAGTATCATAGTTTTCATCTCATTGTGTCAAAACTAGCGTTTTCTCATTGAAATACGTTAGTTTGACACAGTATCATAGTTTTCATCTCATTGTGTCAAAACCAGTGTTTTCTCATTGAAATACCTAAGTTTTTGTCATAGTATCATTGTTTTGAACAAATTGTGTCAAAAACAGTGTTTTCTCATTGAAATACATTAGTTTTGACACAGTTTCATAATTTTGAACTAATTGTGTCAAAACCAGAATTTTCTCATTGAAATACGTTAGTTTTGACACAGTATCAGTTGGTTCAACTCATTGTGGCACCAAACAAGCGGTTTATCAGTGAAATATGTCAGTTTTGACACAGGATCATAGTTTTGAACTTATGTGTCAAAAACACAGTATTTTCTAATTGAAATACGTTAGTTTTGACACAGTATAAGTTGTTTCAACTCCCTGTCGCAACAAAGAAGCGTATTCTCATTAAAATACGTCCGTTTTGACACAGTATCGTAGTTTTCATCTCATTGTGTCAAAACCAGCGTTTTCTCATTGAAATACCTAAGTTTTTGTCACAGTATCATTGTTTTGAACAAATTGTGTCAAAACCAGTGTTTTCTCATTGAAATACATTAGTTTTGACACAGTATCATAGTTTTCATCTCATTGTGTCAAAACCAGCGTTTTCTCATTGAAATACGTGCGCTTTGACACAGTTTCATAGTTTTGAACTAATTGTGTCAAAACCAGAATTTTCTCATTGAATATACATTAGTTTTGACACGGTATCAGTTGGTTCAACTCATTGTGGCACCAAACAAGGGGTTTGTCAGTGAAATATGTCAGTTTTGACACAGGATCATAGTTTTGAACTTATTGTGTCAAAACCAACATTTTCTCATTTAAATACGTTAGTTTTGACACAGTGTCATAGTTTTCAACTCATTGTGTCAAAACCAACATTTTCTCATTGAAATACGTCAGTTTTGACACAGTATTATAAGTTTGAATGTCAAAACCAGCGTTTTCTCATTGAAATACGTCAGTTTTGACACAGTATTATAAGTTTGAATGTCAAAACCAGCGTTTTCTCATTGAAATATGTCAATTTTGACACAGTAATATAGTTTTGAACATATCGTGTGAAAACCAGTGTTTTCTCATTTAAATACATTAGTTTTGACACAGTATCATAGTTTTCATCTCATTGTGTCAAAACCAGCGTTTTCTCATTGAAATACGTTAGTTTTGACACAGTATCATAGTTTTCATCTCATTGTGTCAAAACCAGCATTTTCTCATTGAAATACCTAAGTTTTGTCATAGTATCATTGTTTTGAACAAATTATGTCAAAACCATTGTTTTCTCATTGAAATACATTAGTTTTGACACAGTATCATAGTTTTCATCTCATTGTGTCAAAACCAGCGTTTTCTCATTGAAATACGTGCGCTTTGACACAGTTTCATAGTTTTGAACTAATTGTGTCAAAACCAGAATTTTCTCATTGAAATACGTTAGTTTTGACACAGTATCAGT
This sequence comes from Scophthalmus maximus, assembly GCF_022379125.1. Classification (NCBI taxonomy): domain Eukaryota; kingdom Metazoa; phylum Chordata; class Actinopteri; order Pleuronectiformes; family Scophthalmidae; genus Scophthalmus; species Scophthalmus maximus. The sequence goes on from NC_061524.1 coordinate 25,735,370, forward strand.
TGGTTCAACTCATTGTGGCACCAAACAAGCGGTTTATCAGTGAAATATGTCAGTTTTGACACAGTAATATATTTTTGAACATATCGTGTCAAAACCAGTGTTTTCTCATTGAAATACATTCATTTTGACACAGTATCATAGTTTTCATGTCATTGTGTCAAAACCAGCGTTTTCTCATTGAAATACATGCGCTTTGACACAGTTTCATAGTTTTGAACTAATTGTGTCAAAACCAGAATTTTCTCATTGAAATACGTTAGTTTTGACACAGTATCAGTTGGTTCAACTCATTGTGGCACCAAACAAGCGGTTTATCAGTGAAATATGTCAGTTTTGACACAGTATCATAGTTTTGAACTAATTGTGTCAAAACCAGCATTTTCTCATTGAAATACGTTAGTTTTGACACAGTATCAGTTGGTTCAACTAATTGTGGCACCAAACAAGCGGTTTATCAGTGAAATACGTCAGTTTTGACACAGTATTATAAGTCTGAAGGTCAAAACCAGCGTTTTCTCATTGAAATATGTCAATTTTGACACAGTAATATAGTTTTGAACATATCGTGTCAAAACCAGTGTTTTCTCATTGAAATACATTAGTTTTGACACAGTATCATAGTTTTCACCTAATTGGTTCAAAACTAGCGTTTTCTCATTGAAATACGTTAGTTTGACACAGTATCATAGTTTTCATCTCATTGTGTCAAAACCAGTGTTTTCTCATTGAAATACCTAAGTTTTTGTCATAGTATCATTGTTTTGAACAAATTGTGTCAAAAACAGTGTTTTCTCATTGAAATACATTAGTTTTGACACAGTATCAGTTGGTTCAACTCATTGTGGCAACAAACAAGCGGTTTATCAGTGAAATATGTCAGTTTTGACACAGTATCGTAGTTTTCATCTCATTGTGTCAAAACCAGCGTTTTCTCATTGAAATACCTAAGTTTTTGACACAGGATCATAGTTTTGAACTTATTGTGTCAAAACCAACATTTTCTCATTTAAATACATTAGTTTTGACACAGTATCAGTTGGTTCAACTCATTGTGGCACCAAACAAGGGGTTTGTCAGTGAAATATGTCAGTTTTGACACAGGATCATAGTTTTGAACTTATTGTGTCAAAACCAACATTTTCTCATTTAAATACGTTAGTTTTGACACAGTATCATAAGTTTGAATGTCAAAACCAGTGTTTTCTCATTGAAATATGTCAATTTTGACACAGTAATATAGTTTTGAACATATCGTGTGAAAACCAGTGTTTTCTCATTTAAATACATTAGTTTTGACACAGTATCATAGTTTTCATCTCATTGTGTCAAAACCAGCGTTTTCTCATTGAAATACGTTAGTTTTGACACAGTATCATAGTCTTCATCTCATTGTGTCAAAACCAGCGTTTTCTCATTGAAATACCTAAGTTTTGTCATAGTATCATTGTTTTGAACAAATTGTGTCAAAACCAGTGTTTTCTCATTGAAATACATTAGTTTTGACACAGTATCAGTTGGTTCAACTCATTGTGGCACCAAACAAGCGGTTTATCATTGAAATACGTCAGTTTTGACACAGTATTATAAGTTTGAAGGTCAAAACCAGCGTTTTCTCATTGAAATACATTAGTTTTGACACAGTATCATAGTTTTCATCTCATTGTGTCAAAACTAGCGTTTTCTCATTGAAATACGTTAGTTTGACACAGTATCATAGTTTTCATCTCATTGTGTCAAAACCAGTGTTTTCTCATTGAAATACCTAAGTTTTTGTCATAGTATCATTGTTTTGAACAAATTGTGTCAAAAACAGTGTTTTCTCATTGAAATACATTAGTTTTGACACAGTATCATAGTTTTCATCTCATTGTGTCAAAACCAGTGTTTTCTCATTGAAATACGTGCGCTTTGACACAGTTTCATAGTTTTGAACTAATTGTGTCAAAACCAGAATTTTCTCATTGAAATACGTTAGTTTTGACACAGTATCAGTTGGTTCAACTCATTGTGGCACCAAACAAGCGGTTTATCAGTGAAATATGTCAGTTTTGACACAGGATCATAGTTTTCATCTCATTGTGTCAAAACCAGCGTTTTCTCATTGAAATACGTCAGTTTTGACACAGTATTATAAGTTTGAATGTCAAAACCAGCGTTTTCTCATTGAAATATGTCAATTTTGACACAGTAATATAGTTTTGAACATATCGTGTGAAAACCAGTGTTTTCTAATTTAAATACATTCGTTTTGACACAGTATCATAGTTTTCATCTCATTGTGTCAAAACCAGCGTTTTCTCATTGAAATACGTTAGTTTTGACACAGTATCATAGTTTTCATCTCATTGTGTCAAAACCAGCGTTTTCTCATTGAAATACGTGCGCTTTGACACAGTTTCATAGTTTTGAACTAATTGTGTCAAAAACAGTATTTTCTCATTTAAATACGTTAGTTTTGACACAGTATCATAGTTTTCAACTCATTGTGTCAAAACCAACATTTTCTCATTGAAATACGTCAGTTTTGACACAGTATTATAAGTTTGAATGTCAAAACCAGCGTTTTCTCATTGAAATATGTCAATTTTGACACTAATATAGTTTTGAACATATCGTGTGAAAACCAGTGTTTTCTCATTTAAATACATTAGTTTTGACACAGTATCATAGTTTTCATCTCATTGTGTCAAAACCAGTGTTTTCTCATTGAAATACGTTAGTTTTGACACAGTATCATAGTTTTCATCTCATTGTGTCAAAACCAGCGTTTTCTCGTTGAAATACCTAAGTTTTGTCATAGTATCATTGTTTTGAACAAATTGTGTCAAAACCAGTGTTTTCTCATTGAAATACATTAGTTTTGACACAGTATCATAGTTTTCATCTCATTGTGTCAAAACCAGCGTTTTCTCATTGAAATACGTGCGCTTTGACACAGTTTCATAGTTTTGAACTAATTGTGTCAAAACCAGAATTTTCTCATTGAAATACGTTAGTTTTGACACAGTATCAGTTGGTTCAACTCATTGTGGCACCAAACAAGCGGTTTATCAGTGAAATACGTCAGTTATGACACAGTATAATAAGTTTGAACTTATTGTGTCAAAAAAACAGAGTTTTCTCATTGAAATACGTTTGTTTTGACACAGTATGATAGTTTTCAACTCATTGTGTCAAAACCAGCATTTTCTCATTGAAATGCGTCAGTTTTGACACAGTATCATAAGCTTGAACGTCAAAACCAGCGTTTTCTCATTGAAATATGTCAATTTTGACACAGTTATATCGTTTTGAACATATCGTGTCAAAACCAGTGTTTTCTCATTGAAATACATTAGTTTTGAAACAGTATCATAGTTTTCATCTCATTGTGTCAAAACCAGCGTTTTCTCATTGAAATACGTCTGTTTTGACACAGTATCATAGTTTTCATCTCATTGTGTCAAAACCTGCGTTTTCTCATTGAAATACGTGGGCTTTAACACAGTTTCATAGTTTTGAACTAATTGTGACAAAACCAGAATTTTCTCATTGAAATACGTTAGTTTTGACACGGTATCAGTTGGTTCAACTCATTGTGGCACCAAACAAGCGGTTTGTCAGTGAAATATGTCAGTTTTGACACAGGATCATAGTTTTGAACTTATTGTGTCAAAAAAACAGTATTTTCTCATTTAAATACGTTACTTTTGACACAGTATCATAGTTTTCAACTCATTGTGTCAAAACCAGCATTTTCTCATTGAAATACGTCAGTTTTGACACAGTATTATAAGTTTGAACGTCAAAACCAGCGTTTTCTCATTGAAATATCTAAGTTTTGTCATAGTATCATTGTTTTGAACAAATTGTGTCAAAACCAGTGTTTTCTCATTGAAATACATTAGTTTTGACACAGTATCATAGTTTTCATCTCATTGTGTCAAAACCAGCGTTTTCTCATTGAAATACGTGCGCTTTGACACAGTTTCATAGTTTTGAACTAATTGTGTCAAAACCAGAATTTTCTCATTGAAATACGTTAGTTTTGACACAGTATTATAAGTTTGAACGTCAAAACCAGCGTTTTCTCATTAAAATATGTCAGTTTTGACACAGTATCATAGTTTTCATCTCATTGTGTCAAAACCAAGGTTTTCTCATTGAAATACGTTAGTTTTGACACAGTATCAGTTGGTTCAACTCATTGTGGCACCAAACAAGCGGTTTATCAGTGAAATATGTCAGTTTTGACACAGTAATATAGTTTTGAACATATCGTGTCAAAACCAGTGTTTTCTCATTGAAATACATTCGTTTTGACACAGTATCATAGTTTTCATGTCATTGTGTCGAAACCAGCGTTTTCTCATTGAAATACATGCGCTTTGACACAGTATCAGTTGGTTCAACTCATTGTGGCACCAAACAAGCGGTTTATCAGTGAAATACGTCAGTCTTGACGCAGTTTTTTAAGTTTGAACGTCAAAACAAGCGTTTTCTCATTAAAATATGTCAATTTTGACACAGTATCAGTTGGTTCAACTCATTGTGGCACCAAAAAAGCGGTTTATCAGTGAAATATGTCAGTTTTGACACAGTATTATAAGTTTGAAGATCAAAACCAGCGTTTTCTCTTTGAAATATGTCAATTTTGACACAGTAATATAGTTTTGAACATATCGTGTCAAAACCAGTGTTTTCTCATTGAAATACATTAGTTTTGACACAGTATCATAGTTTTCATCTCATTGTGTCAAAACTAGCGTTTTCTCATTGAAATACGTTAGTTTGACACAGTATCATAGTTTTCATCTCATTGTGTCAAAACCAGTGTTTTCTCATTGAAATACCTAAGTTTTTCTCATAGTATCATTGTTTTGAACAAATTGTGTCAAAACCAGTGTTTTCTCATTGAAATACATTAGTTTTGACACAGTATCATAGTTTTCATCTCATTGTGTCAAAACCAGCGTTTTCTCATTGAAATACGTGCGCTTTGACACAGTTTCATAGTTTTGAACTAATTGTGTCAAAACCAGAATTTTCTCATTGAAATACGTTAGTTTTGACACAGTATTATAAGTTTGAACGTCAAAACCAGCGTTTTCTCATTAAAATATGTCAGTTTTGACACAGTATCATAGTTTTCATCTCATTGTGTCAAAACCAAGGTTTTCTCATTGAAATACGTTAGTTTTGACACAGTATCATAGTTTTCATGTCATTGTGTCGAAACCAGCGTTTTCTCATTGAAATACATGCGCTTTGACACAGTATCAGTTGGTTCAACTCATTGTGGCACCAAACAAGCGGTTTATCAGTGAAATACGTCAGTCTTGACGCAGTTTTTTAAGTTTGAACGTCAAAACAAGCGTTTTCTCATTAAAATATGTCAATTTTGACACAGTATCAGTTGGTTCAACTCATTGTGGCACCAAAAAAGCGGTTTATCAGTGAAATATGTCAGTTTTGACACAGTATTATAAGTTTGAAGATCAAAACCAGCGTTTTCTCATTGAAATATGTCAATTTTGACACAGTAATATAGTTTTGAACATATCGTGTCAAAACCAGTGTTTTCTCATTGAAATACATTAGTTTTGACACAGTATCATAGTTTTCATCTCATTGTGTCAAAACTAGCGTTTTCTCATTGAAATACGTTAGTTTGACACAGTATCATAGTTTTCATCTCATTGTGTCAAAACCAGTGTTTTCTCATTGAAATACCTAAGTTTTTCTCATAGTATCATTGTTTTGAACAAATTGTGTCAAAACCAGTGTTTTCTCATTGAAATACATTAGTTTTGACACAGTATCATAGTTTTCATCTCATTGTGTCAAAACCAGCGTTTTCTCATTGAAATACGTGCGCTTTGACACAGTTTCATAGTTTTGAACTAATTGTGTCAAAACCAGAATTTTCTCATGGAAATACGTTAGTTTTGACACAGTATCAGTTGGTTCAACTCATTGTGGCACCAAACAAGCGGTTTATCAGTGAAATACGTCAGTTTTGACACAGTATTGTAAGTTTGAAGGTCAAAACCAGCGTTTTCTCATTGAAATATGTCAATTTTGACACAGTAATATAGTTTTGAACATATCGTGTCAAAACCAGTGTTTTCTCATTAAAATACATTAGTTTTGACACAGTATCATAGTTTTCATCTCATTGTGTCAAAACCAGCGTTTTCTCATTGAAATACGTTAGTTTTGACACAGTATCATAGTTTTCATCTCATTGTGTCAAAACCAGCGTTTTTTCATTGAAATACCTAAGTTTTTTTCACAGTATCATTGTTTTGAACAAATTGTGTCAAAACCAGTGTTTTCTCATTGAAATACATTAGTTTTGACACAGTATCATAGTTTTCATCTCATTGTGTCAAAACCAGCGTTTTCTCATTGAAATACGTGCGCTTTGACACAGTTTCATAGTTTTGAACTAATTGTGTCAAAACCAGAATTTTCTCATTGAAATACGTTAGTTTTGACACAGTATTATAAGTTTGAACGTCAAAACCAGCGTTTTCTCATTAAAATATGTCAATTTTGACACAGTATCAGTTGGTTCAACTCATTGTGGCACCAAACAAGGGGTTTATCAGTGAAATATGTCAGTTTTGACACAGGATCATAGTTTTGAACTTATTGTGTCAAAAAAAGCAGTATTTTCTCATTGAAATACGTTAGTTTTGACACAGTATAAGTTGGTTCAACTCAATGTCGCACCAAACAAGCGTATTCTCATTAAAATACGTCCGTTTTGACACAGTATCATAGTTTTCATCTCATTGTGTCAAAACCAAGGTTTTCTCATTGAAATACCTAAGTTTTTGTCACAGTATCATTGTTTTGAACAAATTGTGTCAAAACCAGTGTTTTCTCATTGAAATACATTAGTTTTGACACAGTATCATAGTTTTCATCGCATTGTGTCAAAAGCAGCGTTTTCTCATTGAAATACGTGCGCTTTGACACAGTTTCATAGTTTTGAACTAATTGTGTCAAAACCAGAATTTTCTCATTGAAATACGTTAGTTTTGACACAGTATCAGTTGGTTCAACTCATTGTGGCACCAAACAAGCGGTTTATCAGTGAAATATGTCAGTTTTGACACAGTAATATAGTTTTGAACATATCGTGTCAAAACCAGTGTTTTCTCATTGAAATACATTCGTTTTGACACAGTATCATAGTTTTCATGTCATTGTGTCGAAACCAGCGTTCTCTCATTGAAATACATGCGCTTTGACACAGTTTCATAGTTTTGAACTAATTGTGTCAAAACCAGAATTTTCTCATTGAAATACGTTAGTTTTGACCCAGTATCAGTTGGTTCAACTCATTGTGGCACCAAACAAGCGGTTTATCAGTGAAATATGTCAGTTTTGACACAGGATCATAGTTTTGAACTAATTGTGTCAAAACCAGCATTTTCTCATTGAAATACGTTAGTTTCGACACAGTATCAGTTGGTTCAACTCATTGTGGCACCAAACAAGCGGTTTATCAGTGAAATATGTCAGTTTTGACACAGTAATATAGTTTTGAACATATCGTGTCAAAACCAGTGTTTTCTCATTGAAATACATTCGTTTTGACACAGTATCATAGTTTTCATGTCATTGTGTCGAAACCAGCGTTTTCTCATTGAAATACATGCGCTTTGACACAGTATCAGTTGGTTCAACTCATTGTGGCACCAAACAAGCGGTTTATCAGTGAAATACGTCAGTCTTGACGCAGTTTTTTAAGTTTGAACGTCAAAACAAGCGTTTTCTCATTAAAATATGTCAATTTTGACACAGTATCAGTTGGTTCAACTCATTGTGGCACCAAAAAAGCGGTTTATCAGTGAAATATGTCAGTTTTGACACAGTATTATAAGTTTGAAGATCAAAACCAGCGTTTTCTCATTGAAATATGTCAATTTTGACACAGTAATATAGTTTTGAACATATCGTGTCAAAACCAGTGTTTTCTCATTGAAATACATTAGTTTTGACACAGTATCATAGTTTTCATCTCATTGTGTCAAAACTAGCGTTTTCTCATTGAAATACGTTAGTTTGACACAGTATCATAGTTTTCATCTCATTGTGTCAAAACCAGTGTTTTCTCATTGAAATACCTAAGTTTTTCTCATAGTATCATTGTTTTGAACAAATTGTGTCAAAACCAGTGTTTTCTCATTGAAATACATTAGTTTTGACACAGTATCATAGTTTTCATCTCATTGTGTCAAAACCAGCGTTTTCTCATTGAAATACGTGCGCTTTGACACAGTTTCATAGTTTTGAACTAATTGTGTCAAAACCAGAATTTTCTCATGGAAATACGTTAGTTTTGACACAGTATCAGTTGGTTCAACTCATTGTGGCACCAAACAAGCGGTTTATCAGTGAAATACGTCAGTTTTGACACAGTATTGTAAGTTTGAAGGTCAAAACCAGCGTTTTCTCATTGAAATATGTCAATTTTGACACAGTAATATAGTTTTGAACATATCGTGTCAAAACCAGTGTTTTCTCATTAAAATACATTAGTTTTGACACAGTATCATAGTTTTCATCTCATTGTGTCAAAACCAGCGTTTTCTCATTGAAATACGTTAGTTTTGACACAGTATCATAGTTTTCATCTCATTGTGTCAAAACCAGCGTTTTTTCATTGAAATACCTAAGTTTTTTTCACAGTATCATTGTTTTGAACAAATTGTGTCAAAACCAGTGTTTTCTCATTGAAATACATTAGTTTTGACACAGTATCATAGTTTTCATCTCATTGTGTCAAAACCAGCGTTTTCTCATTGAAATACGTGCGCTTTGACACAGTTTCATAGTTTTGAACTAATTGTGTCAAAACCAGAATTTTCTCATTGAAATACGTTAGTTTTGACACAGTATTATAAGTTTGAACGTCAAAACCAGCGTTTTCTCATTAAAATATGTCAATTTTGACACAGTATCAGTTGGTTCAACTCATTGTGGCACCAAACAAGGGGTTTATCAGTGAAATATGTCAGTTTTGACACAGGATCATAGTTTTGAACTTATTGTGTCAAAAAAAGCAGTATTTTCTCTTTGAAATACGTTAGTTTTGACACAGTATAAGTTGGTTCAACTCAATGTCGCACCAAACAAGCGTATTCTCATTAAAATACGTCCGTTTTGACACAGTATCATAGTTTTCATCTCATTGTGTCAAAACCAAGGTTTTCTCATTGAAATACCTAAGTTTTTGTCACAGTATCATTGTTTTGAACAAATTGTGTCAAAACCAGTGTTTTCTCATTGAAATACATTAGTTTTGACACAGTATCATAGTTTTCATCGCATTGTGTCAAAAGCAGCGTTTTCTCATTGAAATACGTGCGCTTTGACACAGTTTCATAGTTTTGAACTAATTGTGTCAAAACCAGAATTTTCTCATTGAAATACGTTAGTTTTGACACAGTATCAGTTGGTTCAACTCATTGTGGCACCAAACAAGCGGTTTATCAGTGAAATATGTCAGTTTTGACACAGTAATATAGTTTTGAACATATCGTGTCAAAACCAGTGTTTTCTCATTGAAATACATTCGTTTTGACACAGTATCATAGTTTTCATGTCATTGTGTCGAAACCAGCGTTCTCTCATTGAAATACATGCGCTTTGACACAGTTTCATAGTTTTGAACTAATTGTGTCAAAACCAGAATTTTCTCATTGAAATACGTTAGTTTTGACCCAGTATCAGTTGGTTCAACTCATTGTGGCACCAAACAAGCGGTTTATCAGTGAAATGTCAGTTTTGACACAGGATCATAGTTTTGAACTAATTGTGTCAAAACCAGCATTTTCTCATTGAAATACGTTAGTTTCGACACAGTATCAGTTGGTTCAACTCATTGTGGCACCAAACAAGCGGTTTATCAGTGAAATACGTCAGTTTTGACGCAGTTTTATAAGTTTGAACGTCAAAACCAGCGTTTTCTCATTAAAATATGTCAATTTTGACACAGTATCAGTTGGTTCAACTCATTGTGGCACCAAACAAGCAGTTTATCAGTGAAATAAGTCAGTTTTGACACAGTATTATAAGTTTGAAGGTCAAAACCAGCGTTTTCTCATTGAAATATGTCAATTTTGACACAGTAATACAGTTTTGAACAAATTGTGTCAAAACCAGTGTTTTCTCATTGAAATACATTAGTTTTGACACAGTATCATAGTTTTCATCTCATTGTGTCAAAACCAGCGTTTTCTCATTGAAATACGTGCGCTTTGACACGGTTTCATAGTTTTGAACTAATTGTGTCAAAACCAGAATTTTCTCATGGAAATACGTTAGTTTTGACACAGTATCAGTTGGTTCAACTCATTGTGGCACCAAACAAGCGGTTTATCAGTGAAATACGTCAGTTTTGACACAGTATTGTAAGTTTGAAGGTCAAAACCAGCGTTTTCTCATTGAAATATGTCAATTTTGACACAGTAATATAGTTTTGAACATGTCGTGTCAAAACCAGTGTTTTCTCATTGAAATACATTAGTTTTGACACAGTATCATAGTTTTCATCTCATTGTGTCAAAACCAGCGTTTTCTCATTGAAATACGTTAGTTTTGACACAGTATCATAGTTTTCATCTCATTGTGTCAAAACTAGCGTTTTCTCATTGAAATACGTTAGTTTGACACAGTATCATAGTTTTCATCTCATTGTGTCAAAACCAGTGTTTTTTCATTGAAATACCTAAGTTTTTGTCATAGTATCATTGTTTTGAACAAATTGTGTCAAAACCAGTGTTTTCTCATTGAAATACATTAGTTTTGACACAGTATCATAGTTTTCATCTCATTGTGTCAAAACCAGTGTTTTCTCATTGAAATACATTAGTTTTGAAACAGTATCAGTTGGTTCAACTCATTGTGGCACCAAACAAGCGGTTTACCAGTGAAATACGTCAGTTTTGACACAGTATTATAAGTTTGAAGGTCAAAACCAGCGTTTTCTCATTGAAATATGTCAATTTTGACACAGTAATATAGTTTTGAACATATCGTGTCAAAACCAGTGTTTTCTCATTGAAATACATTAGTTTTAACACAGTATCATAGTTTTCATCTCATTGTGTCAAAACTAGCGTTTTCTCATTGAAATACGTTAGTTTGACACAGTATCATAGTTTTCATCTCATTGTGTCAAAACCAGTGTTTTCTCATTGAAATACCTAAGTTTGTGTCATAGTATCATTGTTTTGAACAAATTGTGTCAAAACCAGTGTTTTCTCATTGAAATACATTAGTTTTGACACAGTATCATAGTTTTCATCTCATTGTGTCAAAACCAGCGTTTTCTCATTGAAATACGTGCGCTTTGACACAGTTTCATAGTTTTGAACTAATTGTGTCAAAAACAGCGTTTTCTCATTGAAATATGTCAATTTTGACACAGTAATATAGTTTTGAACATATCGTGTGAAAACCAGTGTTTTCTCATTGAAATACATTAGTTTTGACACAGTATCATAGTTTTCATCTCATTGTGTCAAAACCAGCGTTTTCTCATTGAAATACGTGCGCTTTGACACAGTTTCATAGTTTTGAACTAATTGTGTCAAAACCAGCGTTTTCTCATTGAAATATGTCAATTTTGACACAGTATCATAGTTTTCATCTCATTGTGTCAAAACCAGCGTTTTCTCATTGAAATACGTTAGTTTTGACACAGTATCATAGTTTTCATCTCATTGTGTCAAAACCAGCATTTACTCATTGAAATACCTGTTTTTGTCACAGTATCATTGTTTTGAACAAATTGTGTCAAAACCAGTGTTTTCTCATTGAAATACATTAGTTTTGACACAGTATCATAGTTTTCCTATTGTGTCAAAACTAGCGTTTTCTCATTGAGTTACGTTAGTTTTGACACAGTATCAATTTCCTATTGTGTCAAAACTAGCGTTTTCTCATTGAAATACGACAGTTTTGACACAGTATCAAGTTTTGAACCTATTGTGTCAAAACTAGCGTTTTCTCATTGAAATACGTTAGTTTTGACACAGTATCAAGTTTTCCTATTGTGTCAAAACTAGCGTTTTCTCATTGAGTTACGTTAGTTTTGACACAGTATCATTTCCTATTGTGTCAAAACTAGCGTTTTCTCATTGAGATACGTCGTTTTGACACAGTATCACAGTTTGAACTTGTGTCAAAACTAGCGTTTTCTCATTGAGTTACGTCAGTTTTGACACAGTATCAGTTTTACCTATTGTGTCAAAACTAGCGTTTTCTCATTGAGTTACGTCAGTTTTGACACAGTATCACCTATTGTGTCAAAACTAGCGTTTTCTCATTGAGTTACGTCAGTTTTGACACAGTATCACCTATTGTGTCAAAACTAGCGTTTTCTCATTGAGTTACGTTGGTTTTGACACAGTATCACCTATTGTGTCAAAACTAGCGTTTTCTCATTGAGTTACGCTAGTTTTGACACAGTATCACATTTGAACTATTGTGTCAAAACTAGCGTTTTCTCATTGAGATACGTCAGTTTTGACACAGTATCATGACCTATTGTGTCAAAACTAGCGTTTTCTCATTGAAATACGTCAGTTTTGACACAGTATCTTTACCTATTGTGTCAAAACTAGCGTTTTCTCATTGAGTTACGTCAGTTTTGACACAGTATCAAGTTTGAACCTATTGTGTCAAAACTAGCGTTTTCTCATTGAGTTACGTTAGTTTTGACACAGTATCATACCTATTGTGTCAAAACTAGCGTTTTCTCATTGAGTTACGTCGTTTTGACACAGTATCACGTTTGAACTATTGTGTCAAAACTAGCGTTTTCTCATTGAATTACGCTAGTTTTGACACAGTATCAGTTTTGAACCTATTGTGTCAAAACTAGCGTTTTCTCATTGAAATACGTCAGTTTTGACACAGTATCAGTTTGAACCTATTGTGTCAAAACTAGCGTTTTCTCATTGAGTTACGTCAGTTTTGACACAGTATCACAGTTTACTTGTGTCAAAACTAGCGTTTTCTCATTGAGTTACGTTAGTTTTGACACAGTATCACCTATTGTGTCAAAACTAGCGTTTTCTCATTGAGTTACGCTAGTTTTGACACAGTATCATTTGAACCTATTGTGTCAAAACTAGCGTTTTCTCATTGAGTTACGCTAGTTTTGACACAGTATCACCTATTGTGTCAAAACTAGCGTTTTCTCATTGAGTTACGCTAGTTTTGACACAGTATCACCTATTGTGTCAAAACTAGCGTTTTCTCATTGAGTTACGCTCGTTTTGACACAGTATCACCTATTGTGTCAAAACTAGCGTTTTCTCATTGAGTTACGCTAGTTTTGACACAGTATCACCTATTGTGTCAAAACTAGCGTTTTCTCATTGAGTTACGCTAGTTTTGACACAGTATCACAGTTTGAACCTATTGTGTCAAAACTAGCGTTTTCTCATTGAGTTACGTTAGTTTTGACACAGTATCACCTATTGTGTCAAAACTAGCGTTTTCTCATTGAGTTACGCTAGTTTTGACACAGTATCACCTATTGTGTCAAAACTAGCGTTTTCTCATTGAGTTACGCTAGTTTTGACACAGTATCACCGTTTGAACCTTGTGTCAAAACTAGCGTTTTCTCATTGAGTTACGTTAGTTTTGACACAGTATCACCTATTGTGTCAAAACTAGCGTTTTCTCATTGAGTTACGCTCGTTTTGACACAGTATCACAGTTTTGAACCTATTGTGTCAAAACCAGCGTTTTCTCATTGAGTTACGCTAGTTTTGACACAGTATCACCTATTGTGTCAAAACTAGCGTTTTCTCATTGAGTTACGCTAGTTTTGACACAGTATCACTTTGCTATTGTGTCAAAACTAGCGTTTTCTCATTGAGTTACGCTAGTTTTGACACAGTATCACCTATTGTGTCAAAACTAGCGTTTTCTCATTGAGTTACGCTAGTTTTGACACAGTATCATTTCCTATTGTGTCAAAACTAGCGTTTTCTCATTGAGTTACGCTAGTTTTGACACAGTATCACCTATTGTGTCAAAACTAGCGTTTTCTCATTGAGTTACGCTAGTTTTGACACAGTATCACCTATTGTGTCAAAACTAGCGTTTTCTCATTGAGTTACGCTAGTTTTGACACAGTATCACCTATTGTGTCAAAACTAGCGTTTTCTCATTGAGTTACGCTAGTTTTGACACAGTATCACCTATTGTGTCAAAACTAGCGTTTTCTCATTGAGTTACGCTAGTTTTGACACAGTATCACCTATTGTGTCAAAACTAGCGTTTTCTCATTGAGTTACGCTAGTTTTGACACAGTATCACCTATTGTGTCAAAACTAGCGTTTTCTCATTGAGTTACGCTAGTTTTGACACAGTATCACAGTTTACCTATTGTGTCAAAACTAGCGTTTTCTCATTGAGTTACGCTAGTTTTGACACAGTATCACCTATTGTGTCAAAACTAGCGTTTTCTCATTGAGTTACGCTAGTTTTGACACAGTATCTACCTATTGTGTCAAAACTAGCGTTTTCTCATTGAGTTACGTCAGTTTTGACACAGTATCACCTATTGTGTCAAAACTAGCGTTTTCTCATTGAGTTACGCTTGTTTTGACACAGTATCACATTTTGAACCTATTGTGACAAAACTAGCATTTTCTCATTGAGTTACGCTTGTTTTGACACAGTATCACCTATTGTGTCAAAACTAGCGTTTTCTCATTGAGTTACGCTGTTTTGACACAGTATCACCTATTGTGTCAAAACTAGCGTTTTCTCATTGAGTTACGCTAGTTTTGACACAGTATCACCTATTGTGTCAAAACTAGCGTTTTCTCATTGAGTTACGCTAGTTTTGACACAGTATCACCTATTGTGTCAAAACTAGCGTTTTCTCATTGAGTTACGCTAGTTTTGACACAGTATCACCTATTGTGTCAAAACTAGCGTTTTCTCATTGAGTTACGCTCGTTTTGACACAGTATCACAGTTTTGAACCTATTGTGTCAAAACTAGCGTTTTCTCATTGAGTTACGCTAGTTTTGACACAGTATCACCTATTGTGTCAAAACTAGCGTTTTCTCATTGAGTTACGTCAGTTTTGACACAGTATCACCTATTGTGTCAAAAGTAGCGTTTTCTCATTGAGTTACGCTAGTTTTGACACAGTATCACATTTGAACCTATTGTGTCAAAACTAGCGTTTTCTCATTGAGTTACGCTGTTTTGACACAGTATCACCTATTGTGTCAAAACTAGCGTTTTCTCATTGAGTTACGCTAGTTTTGACACAGTATCACAGTTTGACCTATTGTGTCAAAACTAGCGTTTTCTCATTGAGTTACGCTGTTTTGACACAGTATCACCTATTGTGTCAAAACTAGCGTTTTCTCATTGAGTTACGCTAGTTTTGACACAGTATCACAGTTTTGAACCTATTGTGTCAAAACTAGCGTTTTCTCATTGAGTTACGCTCGTTTTGACACAGTATCACCTATTGTGTCAAAACTAGCGTTTTCTCATTGAGTTACGCTAGTTTTGACACAGTATCACCTATTGTGTCAAAACTAGCGTTTTCTCATTGAGTTACGCTAGTTTTGACACAGTATCACAGTTTTGAACCTATTGTGTCAAAACTAGCGTTTTCTCATTGAGTTACGCTAGTTTTGACACAGTATCATACCTATTGTGTCAAAACTAGCGTTTTCTCATTGAGTTACGCTGTTTTGACACAGTATCACCTATTGTGTCAAAACTAGCGTTTTCTCATTGAGTTACGCTAGTTTTGACACAGTATCAAGTTTGCCTATTGTGTCAAAACTAGCGTTTTCTCATTGAGTTACGCTGGTTTTGACACAGTATCACCTATTGTGTCAAAACTAGCGTTTTCTCATTGAGTTACGCTCGTTTTGACACAGTATCACCTATTGTGTCAAAACTAGCGTTTTCTCATTGAGTTACGCTAGTTTTGACACAGTATCACCTATTGTGTCAAAACTAGCGTTTTCTCATTGAGTTACGCTGTTTTGACACAGTATCACCTATTGTGTCAAAACTAGCGTTTTCTCATTGAGTTACGTCAGTTTTGACACAGTATCACAGTTTGAACCTATTGTGTCAAAACTAGCGTTTTCTCATTGAGTTACGCTGTTTTGACACAGTATCACCTATTGTGTCAAAACTAGCGTTTTCTCATTGAGTTACGCTAGTTTTGACACAGTATCACATTTGAACCTATTGTGTCAAAACTAGCGTTTTCTCATTGAGTTACGTTGTTTTGACACAGTATCACCTATTGTGTCAAAACTAGCGTTTTCTCATTGAGTTACGCTAGTTTTGACACAGTATCACCTATTGTGTCAAAACTAGCGTTTTCTCATTGAGTTACGCTGTTTTGACACAGTATCACCTATTGTGTCAAAACTAGCGTTTTCTCATTGAGTTACGCTAGTTTTGACACAGTATCACAGTTTGAACCTATTGTGTCAAAACTAGCGTTTTCTCATTGAGTTACGCTGGTTTTGACACAGTATCACCTATTGTGTCAAAACTAGCGTTTTCTCATTGAGTTACGCTAGTTTTGACACAGTATCACCTATTGTGTCAAAACTAGCGTTTTCTCATTGAGTTACGCTAGTTTTGACACAGTATCACCTATTGTGTCAAAACTAGCGTTTTCTCATTGAGTTACGCTAGTTTTGACACAGTATCACCTATTGTGTCAAAACTAGCGTTTTCTCATTGAGTTACGCTAGTTTTGACACAGTATCACCTATTGTGTCAAAACTAGCGTTTTCTCATTGAGTTACGCTAGTTTTGACACAGTATCACAGTTTGACCTATTGTGTCAAAACTAGCGTTTTCTCATTGAGTTACGTTGGTTTTGACACAGTATCACCTATTGTGTCAAAACTAGCGTTTTCTCATTGAGTTACGCTAGTTTTGACACAGTATCACCTATTGTGTCAAAACTAGCGTTTTCTCATTGAGTTACGCTAGTTTTGACACAGTATCACCTATTGTGTCAAAACTAGCGTTTTCTCATTGAGTTACGCTAGTTTTGACACAGTATCACCTATTGTGTCAAAACTAGCGTTTTCTCATTGAGTTACGCTAGTTTTGACACAGTATCACCTATTGTGTCAAAACTAGCGTTTTCTCATTGAGTTACGCTGTTTTGACACAGTATCACCTATTGTGTCAAAACTAGCGTTTTCTCATTGAGTTACGCTAGTTTTGACACAGTATCACCTATTGTGTCAAAACTAGCGTTTTCTCATTGAGTTACGCTCGTTTTGACACAGTATCACTTCTATTGTGTCAAAACTAGCGTTTTCTCATTGAGTTACGCTAGTTTTGACACAGTATCACCTATTGTGTCAAAACTAGCGTTTTCTCATTGAGTTACGCTGTTTTGACACAGTATCACCTATTGTGTCAAAACTAGCGTTTTCTCATTGAGTTACGCTAGTTTTGACACAGTATCACTGACCTATTGTGTCAAAACTAGCGTTTTCTCATTGAGTTACGCTAGTTTTGACACAGTATCATTGACCTATTGTGTCAAAACTAGCGTTTTCTCATTGAGTTACGCTAGTTTTGACACAGTATCACCTATTGTGTCAAAACTAGCGTTTTCTCATTGAGTTACGCTAGTTTTGACACAGTATCACATTTGAACCTATTGTGTCAAAACTAGCGTTTTCTCATTGAGTTACGCTAGTTTTGACACAGTATCACCTATTGTGTCAAAACTAGCGTTTTCTCATTGAGTTACGCTAGTTTTGACACAGTATCACCTATTGTGTCAAAACTAGCGTTTTCTCATTGAGTTACGCTAGTTTTGACACAGTATCACATTTGAACCTATTGTGTCAAAACTAGCGTTTTCTCATTGAGTTACGCTTGTTTTGACACAGTATCACCTATTGTGTCAAAACTAGCGTTTTCTCATTGAGTTACGCTAGTTTTGACACAGTATCACGTTTGAACCTATTGTGTCAAAACTAGCGTTTTCTCATTGAGTTACGCTAGTTTTGACACAGTATCACCTATTGTGTCAAAACTAGCGTTTTCTCATTGAGTTACGCTCGTTTTGACACAGTATCACCTATTGTGTCAAAACTAGCGTTTTCTCATTGAGTTACGCTAGTTTTGACACAGTATCACCTATTGTGTCAAAACTAGCGTTTTCTCATTGAGTTACGCTGTTTTGACACAGTATCACCTATTGTGTCAAAACTAGCGTTTTCTCATTGAGTTACGCTGTTTTGACACAGTATCACCTATTGTGTCAAAACTAGCGTTTTCTCATTGAGTTACGCTGGTTTTGACACAGTATCACCTATTGTGTCAAAACTAGCGTTTTCTCATTGAGTTACGCTAGTTTTGACACAGTATCACCTATTGTGTCAAAACTAGCGTTTTCTCATTGAGTTACGCTGTTTTGACACAGTATCACCTATTGTGTCAAAACTAGCGTTTTCTCATTGAGTTACGCTAGTTTTGACACAGTATCACATTTGAACCTATTGTGTCAAAACTAGCGTTTTCTCATTGAGTTACGTTGTTTTGACACAGTATCACCTATTGTGTCAAAACTAGCGTTTTCTCATTGAGTTACGCTAGTTTTGACACAGTATCACCTATTGTGTCAAAACTAGCGTTTTCTCATTGAGTTACGCTCGTTTTGACACAGTATCACCTATTGTGTCAAAACTAGCGTTTTCTCATTGAGTTACGCTAGTTTTGACACAGTATCACATTTGACCTATTGTGTCAAAACTAGCGTTTTCTCATTGAGTTACGTCTGTTTTGACACAGTATCACCTATTGTGTCAAAACTAGCGTTTTCTCATTGAGTTACGCTAGTTTTGACACAGTATCACAGTTTTGAACCTATTGTGTCAAAACTAGCGTTTTCTCATTGAGTTACGCTCGTTTTGACACAGTATCACCTATTGTGTCAAAACTAGCGTTTTCTCATTGAGTTACGCTAGTTTTGACACAGTATCACCTATTGTGTCAAAACTAGCGTTTTCTCATTGAGTTACGCTGTTTTGACACAGTATCACCTATTGTGTCAAAACTAGCGTTTTCTCATTGAGTTACGCTAGTTTTGACACAGTATCACCTATTGTGTCAAAACTAGCGTTTTCTCATTGAGTTACGTTGGTTTTGACACAGTATCACCTATTGTGTCAAAACTAGCGTTTTCTCATTGAGTTACGCTAGTTTTGACACAGTATCACCTATTGTGTCAAAACTAGCGTTTTCTCATTGAGTTACGCTCGTTTTGACACAGTATCACCTATTGTGTCAAAACTAGCGTTTTCTCATTGAGTTACGCTAGTTTTGACACAGTATCACAGTTTGAACCTATTGTGTCAAAACTAGCGTTTTCTCATTGAGTTACGCTGTTTTGACACAGTATCACCTATTGTGTCAAAACTAGCGTTTTCTCATTGAGTTACGCTGTTTTGACACAGTATCACCTATTGTGTCAAAACTAGCGTTTTCTCATTGAGTTACGCTAGTTTTGACACAGTATCACCTATTGTGTCAAAACTAGCGTTTTCTCATTGAGTTACGCTCGTTTTGACACAGTATCACCTATTGTGTCAAAACTAGCGTTTTCTCATTGAGTTACGCTAGTTTTGACACAGTATCACAGTTTGAACCTATTGTGTCAAAACTAGCGTTTTCTCATTGAGTTACGCTGTTTTGACACAGTATCACCTATTGTGTCAAAACTAGCGTTTTCTCATTGAGTTACGCAGTTTTGACACAGTATCACCTATTGTGTCAAAACTAGCGTTTTCTCATTGAGTTACGCTAGTTTTGACACAGTATCTTGACCTATTGTGTCAAAACTAGCGTTTTCTCATTGAGTTACGCTGTTTTGACACAGTATCACCTATTGTGTCAAAACTAGCGTTTTCTCATTGAGTTACGCTAGTTTTGACACAGTATCACCTATTGTGTCAAAACTAGCGTTTTCTCATTGAGTTACGCTAGTTTTGACACAGTATCACAGTTTGAACCTATTGTGTCAAAACTAGCGTTTTCTCATTGAGTTACGCTAGTTTTGACACAGTATCACCTATTGTGTCAAAACTAGCGTTTTCTCGTTGAGTTACGCTAGTTTTGACACAGTATCACCTATTGTGTCAAAACTAGCGTTTTCTCATTGAGTTACGCTAGTTTTGACACAGTATCACCTATTGTGTCAAAACTAGCGTTTTCTCATTGAGTTACGCTGGTTTTGACACAGTATCACCTATTGTGTCAAAACTAGCGTTTTCTCATTGAGTTACGTCAGTTTTGACACAGTATCACGTTTGACCTATTGTGTCAAAACTAGCGTTTTCTCATTGAGTTACGCTCGTTTTGACACAGTATCACCTATTGTGTCAAAACTAGCGTTTTCTCATTGAGTTACGCTAGTTTTGACACAGTATCAATTTGAACCTATTGTGTCAAAACTAGCGTTTTCTCATTGAGTTACGCTGTTTTGACACAGTATCACCTATTGTGTCAAAACTAGCGTTTTCTCATTGAGTTACGCTAGTTTTGACACAGTATCACCTATTGTGTCAAAACTAGCGTTTTCTCATTGAGTTACGCTGTTTTGACACAGTATCACCTATTGTGTCAAAACTAGCGTTTTCTCATTGAGTTACGCTAGTTTTGACACAGTATCACATTTGAACCTATTGTGTCAAAACTAGCGTTTTCTCATTGAGTTACGCTAGTTTTGACACAGTATCACCTATTGTGTCAAAACTAGCGTTTTCTCATTGAGTTACGCTAGTTTTGACACAGTATCACCTATTGTGTCAAAACTAGCGTTTTCTCATTGAGTTACGCTAGTTTTGACACAGTATCACAGTTTGAACCTATTGTGTCAAAACTAGCGTTTTCTCATTGAGTTACGCTGTTTTGACACAGTATCACCTATTGTGTCAAAACTAGCGTTTTCTCATTGAGTTACGCTGTTTTGACACAGTATCACCTATTGTGTCAAAACTAGCGTTTTCTCATTGAGTTACGCTAGTTTTGACACAGTATCACAGTTTGAACCTATTGTGTCAAAACTAGCGTTTTCTCATTGAGTTACGCTGGTTTTTACACAGTATCACCTATTGTGTCAAAAGTAGCGTTTTCTCATTGAGTTACGCTCGTTTTGAGACAGTATCACCTATTGTGTCAAAAGTAGCGTTTTCTCATTGAGTTACGCTCGTTTTGAGACAGTATCTTCTATTGTGTCAAAACTAGCGTTTTCTCATTGAGTTACGCTGTTTTGACACAGTATCACCTATTGTGTCAAAACTAGCGTTTTCTCATTGAGTTACGCTAGTTTTGACACAGTATCACAGTTTGACCTATTGTGTCAAAACTAGCGTTTTCTCATTGAGTTACGCTGTTTTGACACAGTATCACCTATTGTGTCAAAACTAGCGTTTTCTCATTGAGTTACGCTAGTTTTGACACAGTATCACCTATTGTGTCAAAACTAGCGTTTTCTCATTGAGTTACGCTGTTTTGACACAGTATCACTTTGACCTATTGTGTCAAAACTAGCGTTTTCTCATTGAGTTACGCTGTTTTGACACAGTATCACCTATTGTGTCAAAACTAGCGTTTTCTCATTGAGTTACGCTAGTTTTGACACAGTATCACCTATTGTGTCAAAACCAGCGTTTTCTCATTGAGTTACGCTGGTTTTGACACAGTATCACCTATTGTGTCAAAACTAGCGTTTTCTCATTGAGTTACGCTAGTTTTGACACAGTATCACAGTTTGAACCTATTGTGTCAAAACTAGCGTTTTCTCATTGAGTTACGCTAGTTTTGACACAGTATCACCTATTGTGTCAAAACTAGCGTTTTCTCATTGAGTTACGCTGTTTTGACACAGTATCACCTATTGTGTCAAAACTAGCGTTTTCTCATTGAGTTACGCTCGTTTTGACACAGTATCACCTATTGTGTCAAAACTAGCGTTTTCTCATTGAGTTACGCTAGTTTTGACACAGTATCACCTATTGTGTCAAAACTAGCGTTTTCTCATTGAGTTACGCTAGTTTTGACACAGTATCACCTATTGTGTCAAAACTAGCGTTTTCTCATTGAGTTACGTCGTTTTGACACAGTATCACCTATTGTGTCAAAACTAGCGTTTTCTCATTGAGTTACGCTAGTTTTGACACAGTATCACCTATTGTGTCAAAACTAGCGTTTTCTCATTGAGTTACGCTAGTTTTGACACAGTATCACCTATTGTGTCAAAACTAGCGTTTTCTCATTGAGTTACGCTAGTTTTGACACAGTATCACATTTGACCTATTGTGTCAAAACTAGCGTTTTCTCATTGAGTTACGCTGTTTTGACACAGTATCACCTATTGTGTCAAAACTAGCGTTTTCTCATTGAGTTACGCTAGTTTTGACACAGTATCACATTTGAACCTATTGTGTCAAAACTAGCGTTTTCTCATTGAGTTACGCTTGTTTTGACACAGTATCACCTATTGTGTCAAAACTAGCGTTTTCTCATTGAGTTACGCTAGTTTTGACACAGTATCACCTATTGTGTCAAAACTAGCGTTTTCTCATTGAGTTACGCTCGTTTTGACACAGTATCACCTATTGTGTCAAAACTAGCGTTTTCTCATTGAGTTACGCTAGTTTTGACACAGTATCACAGTTTGAACCTATTGTGTCAAAACTAGCGTTTTCTCATTGAGTTACGTTGGTTTTGACACAGTATCACCTATTGTGTCAAAACTAGCGTTTTCTCATTGAGTTACGCTAGTTTTGACACAGTATCACCTATTGTGTCAAAACTAGCGTTTTCTCATTGAGTTACGCTAGTTTTGACACAGTATCACATTTGACCTATTGTGTCAAAACTAGCGTTTTCTCATTGAGTTACGCTAGTTTTGACACAGTATCACCTATTGTGTCAAAACTAGCGTTTTCTCATTGAGTTACGCTGTTTTGACACAGTATCACCTATTGTGTCAAAACTAGCGTTTTCTCATTGAGTTACGCTAGTTTTGACACAGTATCACAGGTTTGAACCTATTGTGTCAAAACTAGCGTTTTCTCATTGAGTTACGCTTGTTTTGACACAGTATCACCTATTGTGTCAAAACTAGCGTTTTCTCATTGAGTTACGCTAGTTTTGACACAGTATCACCTATTGTGTCAAAACTAGCGTTTTCTCATTGAGTTACGCTTTTTTGACACAGTATCACATTTGAACCTATTGTGTCAAAACTAGCGTTTTCTCATTGAGTTACGCTAGTTTTGACACAGTATCACCTATTGTGTCAAAACTAGCGTTTTCTCATTGAGTTACGCTGTTTTGACACAGTATCACCTATTGTGTCAAAACTAGCGTTTTCTCATTGAGTTACGCTAGTTTTGACACAGTATCACCTATTGTGTCAAAACTAGCGTTTTCTCATTGAGTTACGCTAGTTTTGACACAGTATCACAGTTTGAACCTATTGTGTCAAAACTAGCGTTTTCTCATTGAGTTACGCTGTTTTGACACAGTATCACCTATTGTGTCAAAACTAGCGTTTTCTCATTGAGTTACGCTAGTTTTGACACAGTATCACCTATTGTGTCAAAACTAGCGTTTTCTCATTGAGTTACGCTAGTTTTGACACAGTATCACAGTTTTGAACCTATTGTGTCAAAACTAGCGTTTTCTCATTGAGTTACGCTGTTTTGACACAGTATCACCTATTGTGTCAAAACTAGCGTTTTCTCATTGAGTTACGCTAGTTTTGACACAGTATCACCTATTGTGTCAAAACTAGCGTTTTCTCATTGAGTTACGCTAGTTTTGACACAGTATCACCTATTGTGTCAAAACTAGCGTTTTCTCATTGAGTTACGCTAGTTTTGACACAGTATCACATTTGAACCTATTGTGTCAAAACTAGCGTTTTCTCATTGAGTTACGCTGTTTTGACACAGTATCACCTATTGTGTCAAAACTAGCGTTTTCTCATTGAGTTACGTCAGTTTTGACACAGTATCACGTTTGACCTATTGTGTCAAAACTAGCGTTTTCTCATTGAGTTACGCTGTTTTGACACAGTATCACCTATTGTGTCAAAACTAGCGTTTTCTCATTGAGTTACGCTAGTTTTGACACAGTATCACCTATTGTGTCAAAACTAGCGTTTTCTCATTGAGTTACGCTGGTTTTGACACAGTATCACCTATTGTGTCAAAACTAGCGTTTTCTCATTGAGTTACGCTAGTTTTGACACAGTATCACCTATTGTGTCAAAACTAGCGTTTTCTCATTGAGTTACGCTAGTTTTGACACAGTATCACATTTGAACCTATTGTGTCAAAACTAGCGTTTTCTCATTGAGTTACGCTAGTTTTGACACAGTATCACCTATTGTGTCAAAACTAGCGTTTTCTCATTGAGTTACGCTGTTTTGACACAGTATCACCTATTGTGTCAAAACTAGCGTTTTCTCATTGAGTTACGCTAGTTTTGACACAGTATCACAGTTTGAACCTATTGTGTCAAAACTAGCGTTTTCTCATTGAGTTACGCTGTTTTGACACAGTATCACCTATTGTGTCAAAACTAGCGTTTTCTCATTGAGTTACGCTAGTTTTGACACAGTATCACAGTTTGAACCTATTGTGTCAAAACTAGCGTTTTCTCATTGAGTTACGTCTGTTTTGACACAGTATCACCTATTGTGTCAAAACTAGCGTTTTCTCATTGAGTTACGCTCGTTTTGACACAGTATCACATTTGAACCTATTGTGTCAAAACTAGCGTTTTCTCATTGAGTTACGTCGTTTTGACACAGTATCACCTATTGTGTCAAAACTAGCGTTTTCTCATTGAGTTACGCTGTTTTGACACAGTATCACCTATTGTGTCAAAACTAGCGTTTTCTCATTGAGTTACGCTAGTTTTGACACAGTATCACCTATTGTGTCAAAACTAGCGTTTTCTCATTGAGTTACGCTGTTTTGACACAGTATCACCTATTGTGTCAAAACTAGCGTTTTCTCATTGAGTTACGCTGTTTTGACACAGTATCACCTATTGTGTCAAAACTAGCGTTTTCTCATTGAGTTACGCTAGTTTTGACACAGTATCACCTATTGTGTCAAAACTAGCGTTTTCTCATTGAGTTACGCTCGTTTTGACACAGTATCACATTTTGAACCTATTGTGTCAAAACTAGCGTTTTCTCATTGAGTTACGTCAGTTTTGACACAGTATCACAGTTTGACCTTGTGTCAAAACTAGCGTTTTCTCATTGAGTTACGCTGTTTTGACACAGTATCACCTATTGTGTCAAAACTAGCGTTTTCTCATTGAGTTACGCTGTTTTGACACAGTATCATTTGACCTATTGTGTCAAAACTAGCGTTTTCTCATTGAGTTACGCTAGTTTTGACACAGTATCACTTTGACCTATTGTGTCAAAACTAGCGTTTTCTCATTGAGTTACGCTAGTTTTGACACAGTATCACCTATTGTGTCAAAACTAGCGTTTTCTCATTGAGTTACGCTGTTTTGACACAGTATCACCTATTGTGTCAAAACTAGCGTTTTCTCATTGAGTTACGCTAGTTTTGACACAGTATCACCTATTGTGTCAAAACTAGCGTTTTCTCATTGAGTTACGCTCGTTTTGACACAGTATCACATTGACCTATTGTGTCAAAACTAGCGTTTTCTCATTGAGTTACGCTCGTTTTGACACAGTATCACCTATTGTGTCAAAACTAGCGTTTTCTCATTGAGTTACGCTGTTTTGACACAGTATCACCTATTGTGTCAAAACTAGCGTTTTCTCATTGAGTTACGTCGTTTTGACACAGTATACATTTGACCTATTGTGTCAAAACTAGCGTTTTCTCATTGAGTTACGCTCGTTTTGACACAGTATCACCTATTGTGTCAAAACTAGCGTTTTCTCATTGAGTTACGCTCGTTTTGACACAGTATCACAATTTTGAACCTATTGTGTCAAAACTAGCGTTTTCTCATTGAGTTACGTCGTTTTGACACAGTATCACCTATTGTGTCAAAACTAGCGTTTTCTCATTGAGTTACGCTTGTTTTGACACAGTATCACCTATTGTGTCAAAACTAGCGTTTTCTCATTGAGTTACGCTGTTTTGACACAGTATCACCTATTGTGTCAAAACTAGCGTTTTCTCATTGAGTTACGTCGTTTTGACACAGTATCACCTATTGTGTCAAAACTAGCGTTTTCTCATTGAGTTACGACTAGTTTTGACACAGTATCACATTACCTATTGTGTCAAAACTAGCGTTTTCTCATTGAGTTACGCTGTTTTGACACAGTATCACCTATTGTGTCAAAACTAGCGTTTTCTCATTGAGTTACGCTCGTTTTGACACAGTATCACCTATTGTGTCAAAACTAGCGTTTTCTCATTGAAATACGTCAGTTTTGACACAGTATCACAGTTTGAACCTATTGTGTCAAAACTAGCGTTTTCTCATTGAGTTACGCTCGTTTTGACACAGTATCACCTATTGTGTCAAAACTAGCGTTTTCTCATTGAATTACGCATGTTTTGACACAGTATCACCTATTGTGTCAAAACTAGCGTTTTCTCATTGAGTTACGTCGTTTTGACACAGTATCACCTATTGTGTCAAAACTAGCGTTTTCTCATTGAGTTACGCTCGTTTTGACACAGTATCACCTATTGTGTCAAAACTAGCGTTTTCTCATTGAGTTACGCTTGTTTTGACACAGTATCACCTATTGTGTCAAAACTAGCGTTTTCTCATTGAAATACGTCAGTTTTGACACAGTATCACAGGTTTGAACCTATGGTGTCAAAACTAGCGTTTTCTCATTGAGTTACGTTCGTTTTGACACAGTATCACCTATTGTGTCAAAACTAGCGTTTTCTCATTGAGTTACGCTCGTTTTGACACAGTATCACCTATTGTGTCAAAACTAGCGTTTTCTCATTGAAATACGTCAGTTTTGACACAGTATCACAGGTTTGAACCTATGGTGTCAAAACTAGCGTTTTCTCATTGAGTTACGTTGGTTTTGACACAGTATCACCTATTGTGTCAAAACTAGCGTTTTCTCATTGAGTTACGTCAGTTTTGACACAGTATCACAAGTTTGAACCTATTGTGTCAAAACTAGCGTTTTCTCATTGAAATACGTCAGTTTTGACACAGTATCACAGGTTTGGACCTATTGTGTCAAAACTAGCGTTTT